>NW_026068084.1:882153-920301 GCF_014885135.2 Alexandromys fortis
GAGAGAGAGAGAGAGAGAGAGAGAGAGAGAAAGCTGTCCCTGACTGGGATCTAAGAGCGTCTTGAGATCACCACCAGTCAGAACAGATCATTATAAATACAGTTGACTTTTTGTAAAGAAAGTCTAGATTTCAATAAAGAAATTGCAGGTGTAGAGCTGACTGGGAAAAGAAGCTACAAACCAAGAAGAGTTTAGCACTGTGGAGTCTCCACTAGGGCAAACGTAATGATGGGTGAAGGACTTGCTAAAATAAATTTTGAGGCTCAGTTTCAGACTCAGAGGGTATGTGTGGACCTGAGAACTGCATGTCTCAGAATCCTAGCGATCTTGCTGGTTTTGCTCTGAGCTTCACTGGTTTAACAGTATTAGGTAACCCCAGTCATCACAAACGGGGGACATACAGAGGAAGGCCTATAGTATGGGCTTTCTTTCTTCACAGAGGGCAGAAACAAGGAAAACCAGAAGCACATGCTGAAATGAAAGATGTCATGTTTGTCTGTGTTTATGTGTCTGTGAGGGCCTGTGCATACAGGGGTCAGAAAACAACCTTGGATGTCTTTTTGCAGGAGTCATCCATGTTTTGGGAGGCAGAAATAACCTAGAACTCTTCATGTATGCTAGGCCAGTGGGCCAATGAGCAGGCTCCAGGAATCTCTAGCTCCCCCTTGTAATGCTGGGATTACAAGAGCCTACTGCTATACCTAGCGTTTTTACCTGTGCTCTGGGGATCAAACATAGGCCCTGATGCATGCAGCAAGCATTTTAGCAACCAAACTGTCTTCAAGATGCAAAAATTAACACAAAGTAAAAGAGGATCAAGAGCCAAATTCTTCAGCCTGATTTTGCCTACTAGCAAGTCAGAAAGTCTAAATAGCAAGCATGTTTTGCTTGAGGTATTTATACAGGCAGACATGGTGCCAGCTAAAGGTGGAACTGGAGATACAAGTCAGTAGTGAAGAGTGCTTGCTGCTCTTCCAGAGGACGCGAGGTCAGTATCCAGCATCCATGTTGGTGCTTGCAAGCACTGTAACTCTTGTTTCAGGGCATCTTATGCCATTTCTAGCCTGTGTAGGTATGTGTGTACACAAATAAAAGTAAGTAAATCTTTTTTTAAAAGAACATAAATTCAGTAGTTACAGTGAGAGAATTCAAATACTAACTGGCTTCCTACAGAGGATGCCCTTGGGTGAGTGGTCATCACTGACATTTGGAGGTCTCGCTTTTTGCACCTATAAATGTACACACTGAAGCTCCAGCCAAGGGAGTAGCATGAAGATTAAACGAACGTGCTATGGAAGACGACAGTACTGTTCAGAGAGCCATTACTCCTCACCCTGTTCCTCCCATAACAACTCTGCCCCAATTAGATGGTAATGCTTTTTCAATGACTGCACAATGCCCCGTGGTTTCATGTCATATTGAAGTTCTAGAAGCATAAAGTGCATGAAACAAATATACTAGGAATACTATCTCCCATTAAGCAACACTGGATTGATTGAGATCCATTTGTCTTTTAATCGATGCCCCATCATCCCTCAAACATATAGGGAAACAAATAATGATATTAGGATGTGGATAACACTCTGTAACCCTCTACCTACCTTAATTCCTTAATTCCTCTCTCTCTCTCTCTCTCTCTCTCTCTCTCTCTCTCTCTCTCTCTCTCTCACACACACACACACACACACACACACACAACTACTTTGATTTCCAATTGGTCTTCTTTGACAGATGTCCCTAAAGTGCTTAACAATACATTTTCTAAGGCCTACTCCAGAAATTCTTTTTATCTCCATCACTTCCCACATTTGTGTCTTGGAGAATGGAGCCAGGGTATGTGCTTGCTCAAGCTATGTGGCACTAGTAAAATGTTCTGGGTAGAGGCATGTTCTTTTGAAATGAGCATTTAATACATTTGTGCAAAGACGCTAACAAACATACACCAATGGCATGACATGCAAGCAGTAACAAACCTTTGCTCTTTACATCTTCTCTGCCTCGATGCCTTTAAACCAGTTGTTCATTTTTCTGTTTTTCTGACTTAAAATTCTAGGCTGTAGTTCTAATACCTTGTCAATTCTAGGAGACTGAACTACTTTCCCTAGATGGCTTCAGCTTGCCAGTCCTGGATTGGAATCTAGGGTGGTTCCTGGTGACAAAACCTTACTTGATATAGTTGCTGAGTTAAAGTACAAGCATAAAAGCTTGAGTTCAATCTCCAGAAGCCAGAAATTCCAGGGAGTGGGTCTCAGAAATGTCATCACACCTATGGTGAGACAACAAGTGGAGACAGGAAAATGCCTCATAGCTTGTGGGCCTGTACCTTTATGCGAACAGATAACAACAAAGAGATAGTGTCCCAAATGCTACAGAGGGTGAAGACTGACACCCAAGCCTGTCCTCTGACCAGACCCACACTGTGATAGGCACCTTCACTCATGCACTCATGCACATGAGTATGCGCGTGCGCACACACACACACACACTTAAAGGAAGTCCATATAAACTGGTCATAATGACACAAGCCATAATCCTACACTCAAGCAGCAGAGGCAGAAGGACCTCTTTGAGTTCAAGGCCAGCCTGATCTACACACTGAGACTCTGTTTCAAAACAGTAACCAACAAAACCAAACCAACCACATGATTAAGCTGAGAGAAACAGTGTGCTTAGCAAAGAGCATCACTTGAAATCAGAGCTCCTGGGGTCACACCTGGCTCCATCTCTTAAACTTTGGTTGTATTACAGAAAGTAACTCAGCTAATTCTGTGCTTGTTTCTCTCATGAGCAAATGAAGTGTCAAGACACTCATCATACGGGGCCATATGAGAAAGGAAGACAAGAACACACAAGTGATGTGTGCAGTGTGTTTGCCTCTAATTCAATGTGTTCCTCTTGGGAAAAGCATACAGCTAGGAAGAAGGTTTGTAAACTGCATTCCTTTTGCTTCCTACCCTCCAATAGCCCTGTATAGAAGGGGGTAAATCCCCCTGCTAAGTAACCAGTCACACACTTGGAAAGTTTCCTGAACACACTTGCTCTCTCCTCCTTCCCAGAGCTCCTGTGCTCCAATTCAAAGGGGCTGACTCCACCTTTCCTTGCTTTTGACTAAAAGCTAGATTCTTTATAAAAAGGAATGCACAGGCTATTTTTAAGTGTGTATGCCTACCGGTGTTTATGTGCATGGCTTGTGTGCACGAGCTCTTAGAGGCAGGCAGATCACTTGTGACTGTAATCCCAGGCCACCTTGAGGTGCTTAGGGTGGGTGCTGGGAGCCAACCCCAGGTGCTCTGCAGGAACAGCAAGTGCTCACAACTTCTGAGCCATTTATCTCTCCTGCTCCCTAAGAGCTAGATTCTTGTTTATATTTTATTCAACTGTGAAGTCTCTTTCTTTCTTCAGTGTTTACATTAAGTGACATTACTGTCAGGCATCCTCAGGCCAGGAACAGATTTTTCACACCTAGGAACTGAATTTCACAATCCTGGTGTTTTTAAATTCCTTTAAAGTGTGCTTTCAATGTTTTCCCATCAATCAAATGCATTTAACAACATGAAACAAGATAGTTTATCTAAGAACATTTTAATGAATTTGTATTGCAGAAGAATATTAAGGTAATATGAATAACCAATTACATATTTATAAATTAATCTTTGAATTTGAATTTATATTCAAGGTCTTAGCTCTTTTTTCTGTTTGCTTGGTAATCCTTCTAAATAAAGAAACTAATTTAATGTTGACTGTCTTTTTCTCTATGTGAGGGTGAAGAATGAGCAAGGAAATATTCAACTTTATATTAAAAGTATTTGTAAAAAAAAAAAAAAGAAAATTTACCTGAAATGAATGTTTGCCAATTTGGTTCATCATTAATTTTGAATTGTGAAAGTCATTTCTCCACAGCATGTAAAATGTATTTATGTTACTATCATTTATTTAAATGTATACTGGAATCCTAAACTGTAAATAAAAGCTTCCAGTAAATACACATTTCGACAATGAACTAAAGAACTTTCTTTACAAAATAAATTTATAAAATATAATAGAAATATATTTAGAAAATATATATAATACATATAGAAATATATATGTATATATAGCGAGATAGATCTAAATTAGACATTTTGTGTTGTTTAGCCTTCTTTTTGATAGCTCATAGCTAACTTCTAACACAGGAACCCACACATGGTATGGTTATCAGTCAGATAAGGCTGTAAGAAATTGAAGCAGAACAAAATGGAATGAAATTTATCAACTAATGTGTAATTATTTTCTTTGCGCTACGGAAGCATTAGAAACTTATGGGTGCTCTTACTTTTTTCAAAGCTCACTATGAGAATCTATGACATAAAATGAAGGACCTTTGCTTATTTAAGTTGTTTTTCAAAGTGATAAATTATACGAAAACAGATTAAATTTGGTTTTCTCATTATTTAGCTCAAATATCACGGACAAAATGAATTCTCTGAGTCCTTTCAGATGAAGAACTAATTTCTCTTGGGTTCCCTTCTATGTTACACTTGTGAACATATACCCATACAGGCACTCACACACACACAAACACGCGCAGGCACGCCTGCATGCACACACAATACTGCTATTTCTCTCTTTTTTTTTAAAGCGTGTCAATTATTTGAGAATTTCATACAAACCATTTTGATCATATTCCTTCCCTTCCCCACCTCTTCCAGCCCCTCCCCCACATTCCATTTTCCCTTATGCGTAGAATGATCACCCGCTCTATGGTCTTGCGCAGGACTGGTTGTGAATAACGAGAGGAGGAGACTCAGCGCCTCTACGGGGACCGGAAACCTTGCAAATGCCAACAATACCTACATCATAAGCGACCCATGCGTGATTAACATGCAATTCAGCTGCCAGGAGCGAGACGTCAATTTCCCAGTTTTATACATTTCTGTGATCTTCTGCCCCCAATACCCTGGAGAATCACCTGTACCCCAGAAAGATTTGCCCTGCAGACAGGAAAAACTGGTGGCTTGTCACCCTTGCAGTGGACATCTGTCTTCCCTAAGTCAATCAACTTGCTGCCATTTGGCTTGTTACTTAAGAGGAGACGCGTGTTCTCACCCCAGGTGTGGGACTAATCCCCTCCTGCAGAGTTTGCAAGAATAGACTGACTCAGGCAGTTTTAATCTATTTAATCTAATCAAATTGGGGCCTGGGCCCCTCCCTTTGTCACATCTGATGCCTGTTCTCATATTTAAAAGAAGAAAGAAAAAAAAAGAGGATTGCACAGGCTGGAGCCAGCCCTCTGTGTCCCTAGGTACATCATTAAGTTGTAAAAACGACTTCATCACTCACGACAGAGAAATTAGACTGCCCCAGTGGTGGCATAAAGCAGCGGGAGAATTATCCTACCAGCTGCCTACCTGACTTTCCTGCAAAACGCCCCGTGCTTCCCCCACCCAGAAGCTGCAGTGCGTCTGCCGACTGGTGCAATGTAGAAACCAGAGCTGGGGGGGGGGGGGGTTTGTAGAATGGAGAGAGAGAAAGGCCTCTGTCAGCAAAGCACGTGCAAGTCCTTGGAGACTCCTCCCCGCTCCAGCCTATCTTTCCATCATTCGTCTTGTGGCAAAGGGTATTTTCTTTTGTTAGAAAAAATAATAAAAGGCTCCATTACCCCAGATACCTAACCTATCGGGCCTACAATGGCAAAGCAGCTAGATGTGTGATTGGCTACTAGGTGAGTGAGATAGAAAAGCCAACCTTTGGCCACAAAAGACTCGGTATCTAGAAACCACTTCCGCCCCGAAGGATGGTGGTCCCCTGCAGCAAGCTCTTAGCTTGAAGTCTAAATGATTTTCTCATGTAGAAGAGATTGAAAATATTTTTCACTGAGGGCTAAGAAACTGCATCTGGAGGTTGACATTTTAGTGAAAGGGTAAGTAGAGACAGAGGAAGAGAAGAGTCAGACAAATAATAGATATATGGTAATTTGATACTGATAGAGGGTAGATAATAGATGGATGGAAGATAAAAATAGATGCTAGAAAAGTAAAAAAGACAGCAGGAGATGCATACATCGATGGATACACAGGTTACAGGGACTTGTGTGATCCGTGTCAGATCTTAGGAACTCATTCCCAGAGCTCATTCCGATATGTTATTAGTTTAATATATCATTGATGCTTGATTTCTCAGAAGGAGAAAGACTTAGAAAAAAAGTGTCCAGACCTAGACCTGAGATAATGTGAAGTTGTTAACCCTAAAAATGTCATTTATCTCTTTATAAAAATCAAACTGACAAAACATTCTTTAGAATCAGGAAAGCAAGAAAAAAAATCTACTAAAAGTGTTTTATTTTTATTTAAAAAAATGCACATTGGTAAAAGTTCTAACGCACGCATTTGGATGTCTCATTTCCATGCCTTCTATGATTGCTGCCTTTACATTAAGAAAATACATGGAGTTCCAGAAGAATCTTTTCTTTTTTGCACATAAAACGTCTAAATTTCTTACAGTCATGGGGCAATCTTCTTGGGGCCCAGCTGGGCAAAGGGATGAGTGAGTGGGGAGGAGAAATAAATGCCTCTTTTCTGCAGAAATTCAAACTATCCTCTGAGCCTATTGTGAAGCATGAAATCCATCTCTTCAGAGAAAAGAACAGAATCACACTGTGGCAAAGGAGTTTAGATTCCAAGACACCCAGACACCCACACCCACCCACCCACCCACACACACACACAGATACACACTTATGAGAGGAACACACATACACACACATGCACAGAGAGAGAGAGAGAAGACAAAAGACACAGACAGACACATACACAAAGAGGAACACACAAACACACACACATGCACACACACATGCACACTCTAGAGGCATAGATAGACATGTATACACAGATATACACACAGAGAGAGAAACACATACATACACATACACACAGAGAAAGAGAAAGAAACACACACTAGAGACACATAGAAAGACACAGACAGACACATATACACAGACATACACACAGAGAGGAACACCCCCACAGCGTGTATGCTTCTGCTCAAAAAAAAAAAAAAATACACCAAGGATCCCTTGGGCTTGTGATCTCTAATTCATGGATTTATCCCTGGATTTGAGGCATGACAGATTGGAGTCTTCATTCAAGGAGCAGATGGCTCAGTCTGAATCTGTAAGTGAGCCTCACAATGGAACCCACAGTGGGATGCAGGGCTATGACACTCCTTGTAGAATAAGCTTGTGCTCCTGCAGTACAGGAGCCTGATGGGGTCTCTTTGCAAGATGGATGGCACCCTCTCCTTGGCTTTATATTTCATATTTATTTTGGAAAACGGGCGCGGGGGGTGGGGGGGCGCTGGGCCTGATGAGCTCTGTCCATCTTTAACAGGACAGGATCCCTTGTCAGAGGAGAAGAACGTGCTGCAAGAAGTATGGTTCGCTTTCTCTTAGCCAAACAAACATTTTAAAAATTAAAATCTTTTTCTTTTCTCCAGCAGAAGTCATTATAAAGACAAAACAATGCACTGTGGATTACCTTCCTTAGAGGACAGGAGAAGAGAGAAATGACTGCAGCCTTCAAAGCAGAAGTCTAACCCCTAACTTCAATGAATTTCCTTAGATGTACTTACCCCAGACTAGAACTCAAAGATAAAATGCACAGAATTCCCAGCACTCTCTGCATGTTTGACTGATACTGCCATTTTAAAAATAGCCATTTTCAAGCTTTCAGGTGAGGTTTGTATAATTTTAGTGAACAATAATCTAATTCTAAATAATCAGTTTGGGAGAATTGATTCTTAAAGCAAAAATACAGCACATGAACATGGATGTTACTGTCACAGTGGAAATAATTCATTTACCGTACTATTTTAAAACAAATAAGATTAATGATCACAGAGTATGTCCTTAATTTTTTTTTAATTTAAATTTGTGTCAGCAATTACATAGTTCTGAATACCTCCCCATATTCATATGCAACCTCTCTTTTAGCTGTCAGGACAGCAAAATGAAGTAGGCCCTTTGGTTTTGACAAGAAGATGAAAGAAGGAAGACTCTTGAGCCTGGAAGTTATTAAGTAACATATTCAGGATCTTGAAGCTATAAGGTCTGGCTTTGGAGACTAAATCTCATTTGGTTTCCTTAACAAATATGTATCAGGGTCAGGTAATCTTCAACATGGCAGAGATGTCACCATGAAAATACAAACAAAGAAGCACAGATAAGACTCCGAATTGGAAGAAAGAAGGCATTGGACCAAGGGAAGAACAAGATAGCCTTGTGATCCTGCTGGTGCCCATAGTGCGGTGCGAGCTAGACAGGATAGGAGCTGGTGGGGGAATGTCTACAAAGGGTTTAAGTAATACTGGCAAGGACAGTTACATTGTTATACATTGAAAATATATCCACCAAATGTCCTTGGCCTTTTTTAATTATGTCTACCCCCCAAAAAAAATATTGGTTATGGTCCTGTAATTAAACACTTGCCACAGCCCTTTACAATAGCCTAGATGCAGGACAAATACATACCTTGTCAGCATCTAACCCACCATCTCAGATGCCCTGTACTGATTTGCCCCAACATTTTTATCACTGTTTTAAATATGTCCTCATCTTAAAGCATTAGGGATTTTAAAAGGAGTCCCCCTTTGAAAGCTCAGCAAAAGGCCCTCCCTGGAGGTGACTGAAGTCTTCTCCCACTGAGTGCAGTGACTCAAGGAGAAACAAAGGGAGGGGAGTGTAAAAAGTGCTCCACTGAACTGAATGTCTTCCCTCCTGACTCCCTCAGCAACTCCTCTTAATGAACAGGAAAGAAAAAGACTTAGAATTTGATCAATAAAATGACCCAGAGTCAGAATCCTGACCAAGAGCAAGCTGTTTTCACTTATCAAGAAAATGGAGAAGTCTAATGTGCCTGTTTATTTTCCATTGAGAAATGAGCAGAGAGCATAGTTAGGAGCTCCTCCACTCCCCCCCCCGCCCCCCTCCGTCCTGTCCTGCTCCTCCAACAGTCTCCACACAGCTTCTTCCTCACTAACAGCTAGGGCAAACACTTTCCAAAGTGCCTCTTTAAGGCAAGAGGGAAAAGAAGCTATCTTCTGTGCCCCAGGGAATTTCAGCCTAGGAGAAGGAGGAGGAGGAGGAGGAGGAAGAGGAGGAGGAGGAGGAAGAGGAGGAGGAGGAGGAGGAGGAGAAGAAGAAGGGGGAGGAGCAAGCAGCAGCGTGAATGAACAGGCTGGCAGGTCTCTAGTTGCAAAGACCTGCCCCATGGTGTTTTGCTATTTCTGGGAAAAGAAAAATAGCAGGAGACATTCATTTTTCCAATCAATTCTACAAGAGTGTCATGTGTCCGTGTGTAGAGAGCTTTTTGGGACAAAATCTTACGTACAGTTTCTAACGCCAGATGAACATTCAAAGCATATTTAAAAACAGAAGCATCTGGTTGGCTGCATTATTTATGATTTTGATCATCTTCCCTTAAGATAGGTTTTGCTTTTTCTTATTGATCAAGTAAGGCTTTTATCAGTAGAAAAGAAAATGTCCTCGCCATTTGGTCTATTTTCACAGGAAGCTTATGCCTGCTCAGAAGGTTTGCTGAATTATAAAACTGAAGCAAATATGTCAAAGCTCTGAAAAGTGTGTCTCTCTAAATCTGTATCTTCGTGATACTTTGCTACATTGTGAACTTCCTCAGGCTGGTAGAGGTTAAAATATCATGTTTGGAGGTATGGAGTCTGTCCTTTGAATATCCGTTTAAAGGTAACAACAATTGGATCCAAATTAGAATTCTAAAGCTTCCAAGTTTTTCCTTTGAAGAACCCCCCCCCCATCACCCCCAGCTACCTGGTACCTAGTCAGCCGCTCATCCTTGGTAGACGGGACTCCAAAGTTTGCAATAAGCTTGCTTAATAAAATAAAATAAATCAGAAAAATCTGTTTTTCTGCTATCCCAAACAGGAAAAACTGGAATCCTTGGTGTTTGTTCCTGACAGGAACTCCTTAGCCATTTACCTTTTGCAAGCAGAGAACTCCCGTCTGCCACAACTCTCAAAGCATAATTATGACCTTGAGTTGAGATTTTTGATATCATTTAGAATGATTTATTTATCCATTTGTCAGTAAATTCTCTGTTGTTTTTCCCTGAATTAAAAATATTTTATATATAGTAACTTTCAGAAAATATACATTTTAAGCCATAATTTTGGGGAAAATAAAAAAAAACCTTTATTACAGATTTGCAAAACGCAGAATGTTGCAATGTGTTCTTAATCACTAAGCGTCAACAAAGTGAATGTTTTCTTTAAAAATTTCTTCCTACTAAATTTTTGCTTATCGAGCCCATAAAACTGGGATTTTTATGTTGCTAGTCTTTTAATCTTGCTTTGTTTTACCAGAGAGGGAGCCACCTTCTGGGTTCGAGTGCTGGGAGCCCTCACCCTTTGTAGATCATACTCAAAAGATATTCTAACTAGTCTCTCTCCATTTGACATTTTGGCCAGCCGCCCTGAAATCGCCACTTGTACGATCTAAACGACTAAAATAAAATTCCAAGATTTCTCCTGGAGGCCTCGAAACCGCGCAGCCTCTTCAGTCTGCATCCTTGGAGGATAAGCCTGGGGATGGGGCCAGAGATGCAAGTGAGCGCTCGGGAGAAGAAAGGTTGAACCAAAGCCTACAGGTGCTGACCACTTCGCTGGTGTGGTAGAGGAGGGGAGGCGTTACACGCCAGAGGTCTCAAGAAAACCCGGGAATTTTTACGTGGCATCTGTAAGCCACAGAACCCGGGGGACAACAATGCTCAGCCTGGGTTCAGACGCAGAGAGACATTTAGCTTTGTTGGTTTGATTTCTCATTAAAATACACTCAGTGAAGCAAACTACACTATTTACTATAGCAAATTACTATGCTAAGAAATATCTGTAGTCCCCCGGTAGTCATGCCCTGCTCCTTGGTATTTTCACTCACAAGTCTTTATACCGCCAGTGCCTCTGTAGGTAAATCTTGGAGGAGGGGTGCCCCTGAAAGAAGGCGCTAGGACCTTGACTCCCGCCACCACTGCAGGTCTGAAAGTCTGAGGCCCTGGGACTCAGCTGAGCTGCTCAGCTCACTCCCGCCCCTAAGCACCGAGCTCATTAACAGGTGGAATCGCACTCCGAGAGCCCTAGAGCCCGCCTGGCTCCATAGAAACAAATCCTCCAGGCTCACAACACCAACTGGGCGCTGTTAGGGGCTAGCCTTTGCTGCGCCCTGACAGAGGTCCGCACCACCCCGGCACTTGACTGAGCACTCCCTTCTTCTCCCACTTGTGTGCCTTACATCACTGCCCCATTTTTTGCAGCACCCAACACAGATACCCCTCCACACACACGCGCGCGCGCGCCCGCGAGCGCGCTTGCCCCCACACACGCAGTCGCATACTATGGGGACACTTCTCTAACAAGCCTTGGCCTACTCCTGTAGAAAGAAGGGCTTGAAAAACCTTAGCCCTTTCAGCCGGCAAGGCTCCACTGGAGTTCTGCAGCGTGGGAGGCGTGTTCAGAGACAAGGAGACGCCCTCAGGGAGTTTCCAAACTCCCCAGGCGGTCTAGAACCTGCGCGAAAACGAGCCGGGAGACCCAACCACAGACTCCCCGCAGCTTTACCGGTTGGCAGCCAGCCGCGACGCGATATATCCACCCGGAATCTGGGTGATGATGTAGCCCCAGAAGAAGGAGCCGTGAATCATCCCCACGGTTTCAGGGTCCCAGTTGAATTTGGCTTTCTATAGGAACAGAGGAAAACCACAAAGAAACAACAGGTCAGGGGTGGCAAAGCAGAGTCAGCGCTCCTAATTCCCTTTTGGAGGTTTGTGTGCCATGAACCTTTAAACACGCAGGACATTTTCTGCAACACCGAGGTCAGGGGCCTAATTTTCGTTTCGTAACAAAATAGCTGCTGACAAGAGGGACTCCTTTTAAAAGAAAGGTGTTGTGATTCCCAATGAAATACGGGCCACCAAGCTTCCTTGCGGACTGGACTGTGGTCAGTGAACCTGGGACCTCCTTAACAGGGTTAAGACATTTGGATTCTCCGAAAAGAATATTGGTTAAGGTCCTTTTGGCTGTTGCCAGCCAGTAAGAATGCAGTAGTGGGGTGACTCCCATAATAAAATGCAACCCTCAAGAGGAACGCAGGGAGAAAAAAAGGTTTGAAGGGATCAGAACAGGTGTCTCCACCAAATCTGGGTGGGCAGGACAAAAGAGTTTGGGAACAGTCTGGCAGAGAGTTTGGAGAAGGTGTGTGGTGGCGGGGAGAGGGCAGCGGCTAAGGTTCTGTTTCAGAGCTGTGTGAATGTCAAGCCTTGACTGCGCCCAGACCACACTGGTCCACAGCACAAGATGCGCCTCTCATAAACCTGGAGCTAAATATCTGCAAGTTACTGAATTACTGTAAAGGTCTAAGCTGTTACCTTGCCCGGGTAATTGGGACTGCCGTTATTTCTCTTGCAATGAGAATGTCCTGAGTATCCTGGGCTCCAGAGGGCCCAGGGACTCTAGTTTGGCTCCTCAGAGTGTTCTCAGTTTCTGCCACCAAACGAAGCAGTTTTACTAAGGTCCCTGGAAAGGTCTCTGTGACCTTCAGCTCGCCCTCTCCCTCTTCACCCCACCTCACTGCTACCACTTTCACAAACAGCAGAGTTCCCTACCCAGCTGGGTATTTCTCTCCCAGCTGGAATTCTGTTCTTGCCTAAAGAGATGCTGGTGAAACCAGTTATACATATGGTAATTTGACTGCAGGATTTGTTGCTTGTTTGAGTTAGATAACAAAACAAGTTTTCTGTTTTTAACTTTGTTTTCCTGGGCGGGTGTGATCTGAAGGGAGCCAGGGGAACTTTATAATGTTACACTTTCCAGTTAAAGAAAAATGCTTTCTTTTAGATTTAACAAATATTGTTAGCTCTTAGCTGGTACTTCTTTATATGAATCTAGTGAGCTAGACACTATTTTACGTCTTGCAAATGAGCGAGGAGAGGCCGGGAACCTAGCGAAAAAGGGAGATAATAGCACTCTAGTGGTCCTTTCCAGAATACATGGACCGAGGGAAGGTCTAGACAACATGCAAACCTTTCGGTTCCAGTGGAGAAAACAAGCTTAGACAGGTGAGTGGCTAGCGGAGGGAGTTCCCACTGGGGCTTTGCCAATGCCCACCTCCTTGATAACTTTGCCTCCGCGGTGGATGGTGCTGTTGTTGACCATGTCCACAATGGCCACACCCAGGTTGCAGCGGATGCCAAAGGAGATGCAGAAGCCGAGGCCGCTCATGATGGCTATGATGTAGCGGCGAGGCAGGCCAAAGCAGGTGCAGTCACACAGTGGAGCCTTCTTTTCAGGCACCTCTAGTGGCTTGCCATCCTCTGTCAGCTCAATGGTTTCACCGGTGTCTTGTTTCTTCTCCAGTACCCTGGGCGTCAGATTAAGAAGCAAGGATGCCTATGGTTAGGCACCTCCCCCAGAGAGTTTAGGGGACAAAGATGCCCTAAGCTCAGCCAGCATTCAGTTTCCTCGACCCTCAGGAGCTGGCGAGTTGGTCTCTGACCTCTTTCTTGCTGACTAGTTAGAATGCTGGGAATACGGAGCTTAGGTACTCTTAAATTGTTTAAAATTCTACACTCCTTCCTGGGCAGAAGCACCTACACCTTAATACCCTCAGGCCTAACTCGGGGAACCCCAGTTCTATCATCTTTCTGATCTCCATTCACATTCCCTTGGCCCTAACTTTTGAGGTCACCAGGGTGAAAGGGAGAGGGTTGGGAAAAGAGTGTCCCCTGCTGGATGCCCTCCCTGGCTCACAGGTGCTTTAATGCAGGCTACTGTGAGTCCTTTCCTCAACTCCAGGGCTTGAGAAGGGCCTGACAGGTTAGGGACAACTCTATCCAGGTGCAGCTCCTTGATCCTACCCTGTCAAACACTTCCCAATCCTCTACCTTGGTGAACTGCTTCATCACTCCTTCCCCTTCTCTCTCTCTCTCTCTCTCTCTTCTCCTCCCCCTCCTCCTCTCTCCCTTCCCCCCTCTCTCTTTCCCTCTTTCTCCCTCCCTCTTTCGCTTTCTCTCTCTCCCCCTCTATCCTTCCCTCTCTCTTTCTCCATCCCTCCCTCTCTCCTCTCTCCCTCCATCCTTCACTCTCTCTCCCTCCATCCCTCTCTCCCTCTCTCCCTCCCTCTTTTGCTCTCTCTCTCTCTCTCTCTCTCTCTCTCTCTCTCTCTCTCTCTCTCTCTCTCTACTCCTGTTAGAAACAAAGGCCTCCGCAGCATATGTCTGACACTTCAGCTTCCTTCCTACAACATGAATAATTAATCAGTCACAATCTTGCGTCATTACTATCTCAGCTACAACACACAGAAAATATTACGGGCCCATTTCCAGACACAGAAAATTTGATTTTCGGATTTACTGAGGGGCACCCACACCACCTTCTGTACCACTAAGAGGAAATCTCGTTTTATTTCATAAGATTTGACTCTTCTCAATCAATTCTGATCCTTGTAGGACTGGGGAAGGAAAAGAGGATTGGAGTGTTAGAATGGCCCTGAGAAAAGAGGATGTTGTTCTCATATCTACCACATCCATAAAATTCCTATTTTTATAAGAAAACAGGTTAAAAATCAATAGCTTTCTTTTAATGAGACTGGTATTTTTGATATATCAACACAATTGGTCAACTTTTTCTCAATCCCTCTTGTAGATACTTTAAATCCTATACCCATCATTAAATGGTGCACCACTGATTACACACACACACACACACACACACACACACACACACACCGGTGAAGTCTGTAAAATTTTTAACATTATAGCTTGGACTATGGCTGCCAAGAAACTTGAAGCTCTCTTCAAATTGTATCAAATTCCACTACAGAACAGGTAATTAATGTGTCTGTGGATAGACTACGTGGGTGTTTATCACAGATATGCAACCCAAGTACCAGAAACAAAGCATTTCTTTATACAAAGAAGAAATTTAATGGGTTTGATTATTTTGCCTTGACTTTGTATACCAACATTTACAAAGATGAACTCTGCACCCGAATTTCCGACCTCACAGAGGTCTCAAACAGCTGCAAGACTGCAGGGTGCTTGCAGCATCTACTGCCGCAGAGGTGCGTGATGGTGCCTGCTGAAGCCCACCTGAACCAAGCCACTTGAAAATAGAGATGTACACGGGTCATCTGGGTTACAACTCTCACTGAAGCCAAGGCTTCAGTTTCCACATGTAAAAATGAATGCTTTTCAGAACCCACTTTCCTACTCTCTCTGCTCTCTCCTTTATTTTGCTTATATCACTAACAAAAAAATTATATCATATAAGATATAACACATCTAGCAGGACCTGAATCATACCAACTATAGTATGCTTAGTGGAATGATTATGAAAAGCATAGGATTTAAACATTTTTCTATTACTTTCAAAATAATTTTTCAGTTTATGGTTCTATTTGTTCTTAAATTACTGTGACTTTTCCCAACAAGAGAAAGATTCCTAACTGTCTAATAACATAATTATTTGTTACATAGCAAACAAATAAAAGTACATATCTGGCCTTTTAGGTTCATGAGAGAAACATCAATGATCAACTATTGATATTTTTTGATCCAGTTTCATTCAATACAGAATTTCCCATGAGAAAGTCTTCATTATTTTTCTGCAGCTGAGATTAAATTTCTTTTTATCATTAGTTTTTGACATTTATTCTTGAAAGGGATTTGGCTTTTGTTATTCACTTGTCTGGATCAAAGGAATTTAAATTTGGGAAATTTATAAGCAAAAGCAGCAGGATTTCTAAATAGGTGCTGAATGGACATTTCAAGATTGTAAAGGAGGTTTAAGAGTTGGGTTGGAAGACATGAGAATCCCCAGGTAATTACACAAAATCACACACACACACACACACACACACAAAACGACAGGTGCATTTAATACTACATCCCTGCATTCACAAACAGGTTCTCAATGTAGCCTTGATTCAGCAATGAGCAAGAAAAATACTTTCCCACCATGCTACAATCTCGCTAAATAACCAAGCTTTACAGAAATGGCCTCTGTCATAGTGAGTGAGCCCCAGGTGAGCATGGGCTTCTTTCTCTTACCTGTAGATCTGGCCGAGGGATTTTCCAGCAAAATTCTTTATCCCCTCTTTCCCCGGGGCCAAAATCCTTTGTTTTACCGACTCCATTCTCGTAAAGACTGGTGTCCAACCTTGCCAGATTTAAATTATGATGGCTATGAAAGGCGAGTTCTGCGCATAGTCTTGGTCGGTTAAGGTAGGGCTTTTTCTTCTCAGCAAACAGAGGTGAGCTTTCCAGCCAGGCTGTGAGTTGGAGAGAGGAGAGAGAGCAAGAAAGAGAGGACAACAGAAGAGCTGCATGCAGCCCACGGACTTCCTAATAGGAGAATTGGTACACAGAGTCACAAAGTCTCATTGGAAGGGGAGGATCCGGTGGCCGAGGGCGCGCGCAGTGCCGTGGTATTTGGGCGGGTGCTGATGAGGAGTGCTTGTTCTGGAAGTCAGCTCACAGAAAAACAATGCAAATTCCCGGTTTTGAAGGCTTATTGCAATAAATCCGCTGGCTTTTAATCAGAGGAAACAGAAACGCTACGGAACCCTGTGTTAGGGGAAAGGCAAAAGAACCCCTACTGTCTAAAACGGTGACTTTGCTGATCAGAGCTCATAGCTCTCAGAACCCTTGGGAGCTTCCCAGGCCTCAGGTGAGCTAAGCTGCTGTTAGCTTCCTGCCTTAACGTGGTCTCCTCCCATCGCGCCAGCGTAAGTATGCTCTGCGGCAGAGTGGCAGAGTCGAATTTAGACTGAGGTTAGCTGCTTTTTGCGAACGAGAGTGAGTAACAGACACACAGCTGTGATTTAGGCAGACTCAGGGGAGACTTTCCAAAAAAGCTGACCGCGCCCATCAGTGTGCGCGAGTCGCAGCTAAGCATTTCAGCACCACGGACAGAGGAAGTTCAGGAACCCAGAATGCTGCTTTTGGCTAGCCAGCTTGCTAACTTCCTAGGGGAGCTGGGAGCACAGCCCTGACCAAGGGCCTTTCTAGGGCTCTTCAGGAATGGATGCTATGGAAACCAAGTGGGGAGATGTCATCGTCTGCAGAGTTCTCAGGAGGAAAACTGCATTTGGCTCTGCAAGGGAGGAGGGCTTTATTAAGCACTGACAAGTTACTCTGCTTGGCCAGCTTGGCCATGCCAGCTCTGACAGCATGGCGGGGAAGCAACACTGCAGGAGCTTCTCCTTAGGTGTGTGGTGCCCACAGGAACACCTGGTATCCCTCGGATATAAAGCAAATGTTTATGGGATTTATAATAATATTGTTTGCGTTTGATTCAACTCCTAAGACGAACAACAAAGGATGTAGAGAGAAAGAAATGGAGGGGGACAAAGAAGGCAGGAGACAGAAGGAGGATACACAGAAGGAAAATGACATCTGTAGCCTTAGAGCACTCTGTTAAGTAAACGACAGGCAGTTTGATATGAACTCTTCGGGATCCTAAGCTGTTTTAAATGACCTAATACACAGCACACTGCTGAATTATCTCCATACAGGTAAAATTTATGCCTATACTTATAATTGTCAGCAAATAATAATTGGTAATGTTTTAACATTTTATTTCAATATACTTACATTCTATTGAAATTTTATCTTTTCCCCTTTATGATACCTTCTCCCAAGAGGGAAGTTATTTTTGCTGTTGATGTTTGTTTATTTTGAGAGACAATCACACAAGACTTTCCATCTTGGATGCATATGTATAACATGAGTGAGCTTATTTCATTAAGCAAAACAATTAAATAGTGCTGAATAAATATAAATTATTAATGCCATCCACATGGGCTATAGCCCTCTTAGATGCAGTTCAGGCAAGTGTTTATGAAACAGACTGGCCTTGAGCGACATTCTCAAGGTCAAACTTTGAATGCTATTTGAACCAACAGGGAGAGTGGGTTTCCTATAGGGACTGTCGGGTTGCATCCCAGAGGTATAACTGTACATGCAGAATCTCATAAAAACATTCTCTGACTATTTTAAATGATGTGTGAAAACTGTATTTTCCAAAGATAGGGATGACAAAAATCACAAAGACAAAAACACCTTTGTAATTGTTAAATGCAATGCTGGCAAAATTATCTTTAACTAGGCAGTATGGTTGGGAAAGGATTTTAGTAGCATATTTTTATTACTTTAGTACATATGCATCATAGGAATATATATCATATATAATATAATATTATATTATATATTTTAAAAAACTATAAATTCATCTTCAAAAAAGTCTCCCTGGAAGGCCACACAGTGAACACTATGTACTTCCATAGGAGATTGGATATAAAGAAGAAACCTCTTATCAGATTGTCTCTTCACAAACAAAATTCTGTGCCCCCAGGACTTGTTTTACACAGTCATCTTTCATAATACAGCTGTACAAACATTTAGCGACTGAACTCACTGAAATACATTTATTTAGGAATATCCATGATATGTTCATTGTGGAAGTGTATGTGAAGATGGAAGTGATATTAAATATCTGGGATGATGATGCAAAAGTGATTCCCCTATGCACCCTTTTCAAGGTCCATCCCAGGTGACTAGAGGTGAATCCACCAAAACCCAACATGGCTGCATCATTCATACATAGTCCAAGAAATAGTACTCTGGCATGAAGACACTGCTTCTAGAGTAAATAATTACATTCATTGGCATTGAGAAATACTACCTCGTTTTTCTTCCTTTTCCCAGCAATACTCTGAATTGAAATAAGAGCTAATATTGATTTACTCATTCTAAACACGTTTGTTGAAAGCAGAGAATTGGACCAGACCTGGAACATCCCTTGAAAGATCTCACAAGTCACGTGGAAAATACTCATAAATGTCATTAGAAATAATTATGAATAAGATTAGACATGATAAAATAATTATTTGAAAAGGTGTACAGGAAACATTTTAGGAGGCAAAACACCCTTGTCTGTCCTAATATGTAAAAAGAAATTCAAACCTAGAAAATGAAAACAGCCTCATGGCCAGGGAGGTTGTACAAAGAGGGCTGGTGATATTTGGAGAAGATTCCCATCAGGGGAGAGATAAAGCATAGCCATGAAGAAGAGGAGGTACTGAACACAGAAAATTACAAGAATTGCTGCTCAGTTCCCAGAGACTGAGTGATGTCCTCAGGTTCTGCTCACATGAGGAGCTGGCCCCACTATAGTGTGCCTTTTTGGCAACTCAACAGATTTTCTTCAGCCTTCTTTATGTGGTCCAAAATTCCAAATGCTGATCATGAACTCCTTGGGTCCTAGTAAATTCATTAGATTCGTCTTTAGGCAAATATATTGTGATCCTTAGGAATACAATGTACAGATACTTTTAAAAGCCTTCACATCTATGGGCACTCTCCTTTTCCCTGTAAATAAATTCTCTGTCTAAATTTAACCATCTTCTCTCTTCCACCATCTGCTTTCCCTCTGAGGAAGCTTTCCCTACAGGTTTTCATTCATATAACTCATGTGCATAACAGATTACAGTTTATGAATGGTTCACACTCAGGTGACCTCATTCATCCCTGGCAATTCTCTGAACAGAGAATTTTTTTATCTCCATTTTCTAGAGAAGAATGAGTTCTACAAATTACAGTAAACTGTGTGCCTGGTAATGAGGATGATGGAGCAGAATGAGTTGGGGTACTCTCCCATAGTCAGAGATCCTGTTAAAACAGAGAAATAATTCAGGAGGTCAGGTGGAGCCCTAGATGAGGTAAGCTTACCAAGTGTCCAGGACTCATCTCTCTCTGAATCACACTTTGAACACCAGCAGCCTGGAGGAGGCAGCTGAGAGCAACTGCCTTGGGGTTGGTTCGGATTTTGTTGCTGTCATAAGATGCTCAATGACTTTGCATGAATAAATTTTCCTTTCCTTGTGGGTACAAAGAAAGGTTTTCAGTAAGTTATCTCTATTATATATTGTATTTGCAAAATCACACAGCTTCTGGGTTTATTTTTTTTGGATAGGAATCATTTATTTGCTGCTAGTGTTAAGGTCTTTCAATATTTAAGCTTAAGGTTAATAATAATATAAGGAGAGGGTGGCAAAAATGCTTAAAGGCAGGTTTCTTTTTGAAAATTCAATCTTCTTATAGAGACTTACTGCTTATCTGTGATGAGATAGGCATTTCATATATGATTGTTCAAATAACTGTATGCATGGATACCTTGGTATTTACATAAGGGATTACCCACAACAGTCAGGCAGGTTTACATTTGTTTATGTGAGGAAATACTTGGAAGGCTTATTTAAATGTCTTGCAAATGTTGCCCTCTGGTGGAAGGCTATGTTAACACATTAAAAACAATTGTAACCTTTAATTATGTAATTTACACTACTGCTTCTTTTTTCTTCTTTTCTTACCCTTTTCTCTGTTTTTATCTGTTAAAATTAAATTCGCAATTACAAGACTAGAGTCTCACTTGTGGCCAATGTGTTTGCAATCATCACTGATTACTAATTTTCTGCTATAAACTAATTGACTGAGAATCTCTCATTTGAATACAAAGGAAATTCTGCTGTGCTGAGTTTTAGAAATGTTAGCTGACCTTACACAGGGGAGGGATAGCTAAAACTGACTGTAGAGCAGATTAAATGGTGATGCCCTTGTAAACTGTGTTTCCTCCCAGATCACTGCACACACATTTATTTATGCATGTATGTATGCAGTGATATATATGTGTGTATATAATAGATAACATGTATGAATCATATTGAAAGTCATATATAAGTTGTTCCTAGAGGTGATGATATCACAAGTTAGCATTATCAGTTCTCCAAGTCTCTCAAATGGAACATTTGTGTGTGTGTGTGTGTGTGTGTGTGTATTATAGGTAACATGCATGAATCATATTGAAAGTCATATATAAATTGTTCCTAGTGGTGTTGATATCACAAGTCAGCATTCTCAGTTCTCCAAGACTCTCAAATGAAACACTTGTCTGTTGTCAACGTTCAGCTCTACTTTAGCTCCACCCTTGGCTTGGTCGTCGTGAACTCATGAGTTCAGTGAGAAAAGCAGAAAGTATAAATTCTCAAAGAGAGAAATATGCTTCAGTTTCTGACAGCATGGCTTAATTTGCCTCTGGATGCTTAAGTTAATGTTCACTGTAATAACCCCAGAGGGCTTTCCAGTCTAGGCCAAGTAAGCTCTGGGATTCAGGCTGACTCTGTTCTTATCAAGGGTTTTTAAGTGGACCGTTTTCAGTTCAGCTTTATTTAATTTTACTTTGCTGCGTTATCCTCAGAGTCTTTTTAAATAAATTATCATTATACAATTTCTTGAGTGATAGAAATAGAAGAAATAATTCACTTTGGGCTCCATGTGCAGAACACAACCATGCCGTTGTGTTTAGTGGCCTAATACAGAATCTCTTTCGATTTCTCTATCATCTACCTAAATAAAGCTATGTAAGCAGGGAATGTTAAATAAATACACATTTCCGGAGCTGGAAAGAAGGCTCAGTGGACTTTTTGCTGTTCTTTCAGAAGACCAGAGTTCAGTTCCCAGCACTTACATTAAGTAACTCACAACCAACTACCTATGATTCCAGTTCCAGCAGATCTGACACCATGTTCTGACTTCTTTAGGTATCTACATAAGCCTGAATAAGTTACACTCAGACACAAATGCATACATTGAAGTAAAATATCTTTAAAAATATGTGTCATGCCTTGGTATATATATTTTCATGGTGAAAAATGTATGCATATATTCAAATGTAAAATACACCCTTTGTGTGACTCCAATCTGTATTTATGATTAAAAAGAATCATAGAAATATTATTCCTTCTATACTCAATAGAAAAATTAATGTACTCTGACCCTGGGCCTGGAATAGCCCATGATTTAAAACAAACAGAAACCACTAGCAGAAATAATAAGAATAGCAATTATGTTCCATGCCAGGACAGAGCTTCCTGGGTGGAACTCCTCTATCACCATTCTCTGCAGAGTCTGGTGACAAATTCCAGAAGGAGTTGGAAATTATCAGTCTCTTTGAAACCCTAAAATGTATTTCCTTAGAGGAAAATCTATGGTCACATAAGGATTGACTTGTACAAAGTAAGAGTTAAAAAGAGGTACAAACTGTATAAATATAAAAAAACCCACATTCCCATTATTAATGAAGCTAAGTCAGAGGTCATTGTGGCTTATGATATTTCTTTCTGATCTTCCTTCATTTCTTCCTTCCTTCTTTTTATCTTTTTCTTTCTTTTTTTTTTTTTTGTTGTGAGGTAAGAACACACTATGTAGACTTGCCTGGCCATGCTGTATTTGAACTCACAGATATCCACCTGCCTCTGTCTACTGAGTGCTAGGATTAAAAGTGTGTGCTTGGTGCTTATAGTGTTTCATAGAGAATAAAACTATCAAGCTACAAAGAAGACATGTTGGGATTTGGCTGTGTCTTTCTCTCCCTCTGGATTCTGTAATAATTTTATTCTTTTTCTGTCCTGGGTTATTGAGTCTCTTCCTTTTGTCATCATATACTGACATGTACTATGTTCCCTGAAAGAAGTTATCCAAGACCATTGAAAGCTCCCACCTGCCAGTCAACATCTAGAGAGCTTATAATTTCTCTCTACTTTCTGCATTATTTGTACAACTGACTACAGAGTGTCCAACCCCACTGATACATCTACAATGCATCCCTTACACCCCATCTCAGGGGACATTGTGGAAAGGGGGCAGATACTGGTAAAAGTTAGAGGATGATGGTGTCTTTTGTGAGCTAGCATCTTCTGTATATGATAAAGGATGTTGCATCTATGACATCTTAACAATGTGACCGTCCAACCAAAATCTGAACAACAAGGATGTCACTGATGTGCAAGTGTGGATGGCCAAATCACTCCAGATCTCACCTTTAGATGAAGAGTTATAGGAAATCAATGGCTGCTAAGTCCCCTGCATGGTGAGCCTTAATAGGTTAGACAATTCTCAAGGGGCAAGCCCTAACCATATGTACATATGAGCAACACTAAAGCCAGCAGTTCACACACACCAACACACACAGACACACCCACACATCCACACACACACTCCACGTACACCCACCACATATACCAGTAGTTAAAAGAAGAAGAGGTCATAACATTGAAAGTGAGTTGGGGGTACACAAAAGGAATTCAAAGGAAGAGAATGAAGGATATAAATGATGGAAACATATTGCTCACGTGTGAAAGTCTCTAAAAAAATTCAAGCAAGCAATCTAAATGAATGGATACACCATCAAAAGCAGAAAGTGGAGGTCTTTCACACTTTTAGAATACTTTGAGTGATGTTTCCCAAAGCAAAGGCTGAAATGCATAGCTTTATTATAGAACAGACAGTGTAATCAGGATATAAGCATTCTATAATCATAACTAGAGAAATCAATGGCTCCAGAGTGGTGGTGATGTTTTTCAGCTGCTGCACTCTAGTGGTAATAAAAGAAAAAAAAGAGTTCTTTGATTGGTCCAGACAAATGACTCATTATAACAAACATTTGTGGGTGGGGCTGACTGAACAAAAGGGTGTAGCGTGAGACACATTGCAGGTCCCAAGGTCACCAAGACAAGTAAAGCAGTGTTGAAGATGCAAGGGAGCAAGGTGGTTGTTTTCTTTGTATTGTTTTTAAATATTTTGTGGGGGTTTCTTTTGGGGATCGACACTGCAAGGGTGAAGAGTAGATATGAAGGGACTGGAAAGTGAGCGGGATAGAGGGTGATTCCCAAAGAATCAATAATGATTTTTGAATTTTGGTCCCATATTTCATTAAGGGCTCTCAATTCGGATACCTGTATGACTATTCGCTTTGAGGTTCACATCTGTCTGTAGATCCATCCTAGAGATAAATGTTCTATTGCCTACCACAAATGCAAGGCCCATTTTCCAGATTTTATAGGTTGGGGAAGAGCAAAGTGCTCCTTATGCAGCATGGAAGCTGAGTGTGCTGGCCCATGGCTGTCCTCCTATCACTCAAACTATAACAGGATTTCTAGTATCAAGAAGTTAGGTCAAAGACCACGTAATAACAAATAAACAACAAGAAAGGGCTGGGACGATGTGTCCTGTTGACAGCCTGGGCCAGTAACCCTGACAGTGCCAACTGAAACTCTTTCCAATGTATGCATAAATCAGACCGCTATTGCTAAAGGGTAGTAGATTTTGTCCTTTTCCACCACCTAGGTCACTCCCCATTTGTCCATTGGTGTCCAACCTGTCAAAATCAAGTCAACAATTTCTACAACCTGTGTCCTTGAAAGCTCTCTCTTTTTGTACTATTTTAAAACCTGCTGTATTTGGAGGAGAGATAATGGTTCAGTGGCCAAAATCACAGGCTGCTCTTCCAGAGGACCTGCCATCAGCCCTACAAGGTGGCTCACAATCTTCTGCAACTGCAGTTACAGGAAATCCACCTCCCTTCTGCCCTCTGAGGACACCAGAGATGCACAGATACACACATACAGGAAAAGCACCTGATGCAGAACATAAAATAAAAATAATTTAAAAAAATCTTCTGTCTTGTTATTTTAGTAAGGTCCAAGGAGAAATTGTTCACAAAGTCATAGGCTCAGTCTTTCAGATTTAATATAAAACAAACTGTTTTGACTGGGTAAACCCTGAAGATAGGCCATGCTTTACTTTTCCAGAGTTAGAAAAGCCACAACAAAGATTGTCACAGCTTGTATATACAGGCATCCTTGTTGGTCAGCATTGAGACTCACATACAGCATTCCAAATATCGACTGCTTGTCATGAGCTGTGTGATCACAGGCTCTAGGGATTTTGAAGAGATGTTCTAGGCAGATGCTGTTCCGCTCATCAGCATGTCTGCACGACCTCTCTGCTTTGCTTTGTGCTCTGCCTTGCTAAGTCAACTAGAGAAGATCCGGTGACTGTTCCTGGGCCTGTCTATCTCTACCATATTCCTGTTGATGTGATGCTGATGTGGGATGGGATGTAGACATGTCGTGATCCTTCCGGATGGTCCAGCTAGACCCAGTGTCATCAAGAAAGTCCTTCTACAGAAACAGACAGGTAGTAGTGTCAGACAACTTGTGGAGGAACAAATGAATCTGGGCATCTCAGTTGTTAACTTGGATAAGGTGGTTATTGCCATCAGCCTCAGAAACCGGGAACAAAAGCTGAAAGGCTTAGATGTTCATCAGTACCCAGAACATAGCTCTGCCAAATACCAAAATATTGGGTAAGTAAGACATAGGTCAGCTTCTATTTTAACCCACAAATTTGACTAAATCCATCGGAGTGTATATATGTGCCTATACTATCAGACTAGCTAGATTTGTTCTCTGATAAAACAATAGTAGCAAAAAAAAAACCAACAAAAACAAAACCACTCAACAGTTTCCTTTACTTTATTAAAGATATTTTTGTTGGCACAATTTTTTTCTTATTTTCCTTTTATGTAACTGTGGAAGAAGAATTGGATGATTCCAGGGGTAGCTCCTCCGCATCGAGTGGCTAAGTACTGACTAGGGACTACATACCAGCCCTGAGGCAGGCCACACATCAGTGTTTAGCGCAGGATTGCTGCACAGCTATGGAAGGCAGACATATGCTCTGCTCCACACAGGCTGAAACCTCAGGCTGGGGAGCAATGCACTCAGAGTAAAACGGGTTGCTCATTCTAACACTGCTCCTTGGTCACAGCTTTTTCTGCTATAACTTCTCCCTTTCTTTCATTCTTTCCCATATGTTTATAGAGTTGAGAACAGGGATGGCGTCATGTGGGCCTCATATGCTCTGTGTAAGCAGAACTTCCTAGAACAAGATCCATCACATCAAACCACCTGAGTGTCGTTTGACGTTGATGGGAGTGTTCAGAAAGTAGAGGAAACAAGTATCATGACAGAAAGTTGTCCTTTCGGGGCACAAACCAAGGTACTTGGGACTCCACTTCAGATCGATGGAACGTCCCAAAAGATGCATTTGAGAAAGGAAAGATATTCTGCTCAGATAATGACACAAATCAAGTAAAATTTCAAATAATAATTACAAAAGTGCACTGCAAGCAAGGTGCAGTGCTTGCTAAGGAAACAGCAGATTCACAAGTTCTTCCTACTGGCCTTGTTGGTTGACTCCTCCAGGAGCACCCTCAACTCACTTCTCTTGTGATTTGTTTTCTGTAGGAACAAGCATTGTTAGAACAGAACGCATGGTTGTAGACTCTACCTTAGGTTGAAATGGGCATATATCCAAGTTCTGGGTAAGAGGGCTCCTCAGGGATCTAGACTGCACAGAAAAATGCATGGAACAGAATGAGGCAAGGGCAATTGCCACTTTATACTCTTTCTTTTGAGAATATAATCATTAAAGATCTGAGTATCCATTACTTTCTGAAGTGCTTAGATGGAAGTCAGGGTCACATCCTTGAGCAATTCCATCTAATCCCATTTTAATGTGCAAGGGTGAGACTAGTTAGGGAAAGGGGATGGAGTGTCAATTCTCACCATGTATGGCCAAAAGCACAGAAATATGGTGCTAAGCATTGGGGAGTGGTATTGCTTCCTTGATTATGTTAAGTAGGGATAGTGACTCATAGCAGTTTGCTTGGAGTTTCTTGTTCTACCACTGAAATGCTCATGTTCCTAGAAAATCCTATGCTCTCAGAGAGGCATGGACACTTGGTTACCTAGAGCTAGGGTGACGTTCCTGAAGCGAGTTTGGCAGTAGGCAAGCCTCAGTGCATTATAGACCATTTTCTCTATATACATGCTATCACAGAAAGGATCATTTATAGAAACAGGGCTTATTCTGTTCCAAAGCTGATAGACTTAGAAGTTGCCTTCTTATAAGCAAAGTTAAAAAATGAGTTGAAGAAGGTACAGCAGGCTAGAAGACGGAACTCAGAAGAGATCCAGCCTGCAGGTAAGTTAGGATTTACTGATCATTAATTGCACGAACTGATCAATTCATTCATGGGGGCGGAGCCCAAACAGCCTCGTAAGATCCTCCTGGATCCTCCCCAACACTCATAATGAGGATCGTAACCTTTCACCATGCACTTCAGACATGAAAGCCAGTACTCAAACTATAGCACACTGGAAACAGGTCCCTGGATTTAATGATTCCTGATAACAGCGGGGGAGGTGCTCATCTTTGTTGTAGGTTGTGGTGGATGTGGCAATTTCCTCCCACAAGCTGAGCCTTGGGTCTTTCTCTCATGTTTCCAGGGGTTTCATGAGTTGGTAGGCATTATGTAAACACCTTCAGGCATGTAGCTTCCAGAGAAGGCCTCTAACTAGTATATTATCTGTCTCCCCCAGTCCACCCTCGGCACCCGAAGTTGGAATATGTAACATAAAACTATCAGAAATTAAGGTGAAAACTAGCACTCATGATGGCTGGATGAAAAGAAAGGATGAACTGTATTCTTGCTAGACGTGTTAGTTGATTTCTGCTGCTGTGGTAACAACATCATCCAAAGAAGCTTGTAGAAAAAGAGGGTCTATTTCAGCTGACAACACCCTGGCCACACTCTCACTGAGCTAAGTCAGGGCAGGAACTCAAAGCAGGATCCTGGAGACAGGGACTGAAGCAGAGGCCACAAAGGAGCGCTGCTCACTGGCTTGCTCTCTGGCATGCTCATTTTGATTTCTTACACAATCCAGGGCTGCCTTCCTAGGTATAGTATTGCCCACAGTGGGCAGGGTCCTCCCATACCAATCACTAAATAAGAAAATGCCCTACTGACTGGGCTCCAGCCAGAAACCATGGAGGCATTTTGGCAATTAAGGTTTCCTCTTCTCAGATGATCCTGGCTTGTGTTCAGCTGGCAAGAACCAACCAGGATTGAGGCAACGTTGAAGCTACGGATAAGTTCAAGCATCGCCTGCCTATGACCACTGTTAATCTAAGAAAATAAATGTCTGGCTTTGCATCATTGTATATGGTCTTAGGAAAAGCACCAAATGGTTTTAAGCTATCTTAAAAACATGCTGGTTCAAGTAGACAGCTATGATGTGACCTGCAGTTTTTCACCACTTAGTAAGATTCAGCATTGGACTTCCCCGCCAAGAGCATTGCTGACCAGTTTCTAGGAACACAAACTCCACATTTCCTTGCATGTTTACATCAATTTTTCTGTGTTTTGATGGATTTTCTAATTCTTTCATGTATCATAGAAGTTGCTGTATATAATATGAGAACACAGCTAGAGTTTCATAAATAATGGATATGAAATGATAGTAAATTTTAATATTTAAAACCTGCTGGGAATCCTCTGCTGTTTTCTATGGAAGTTCACAGCTCAGGAATTACTTCACATCTTTTCTCATTTACTTTATGACTCTACACAATTGGTTCTGGAAGAGACGGGAGGAATACCTTGCCAAAAACCCTTTTCCAAACAAGGGCAAGACCGTCTTCAGCTGGATGAAGTTTTACTGGATCAGATGACCAAGAAAGGATTGACCAATAGGGACCTGAAGGGACAGATAAAGAAAAGAGTGAACGCATTATCAACACAAACAGTGCAAGGCAGACAACACCAAAGATAAAATGAGCTTGCTGACAAGAAGCCTAGCATCACAGACAGGCGGCCTGTGACTTAGGAGCTGGGACCCCATTTGTCTTTAGTTTTAAAAAGTATTTCTGTTAACTTTATTGCTTCCTCCCTTCAGCTCAGTGACTGTAAAATGCAAGGTGACCTCTGTGTTCGAAGAAAGAACATTCTGTCAAGGGAAGATGCCGTCCTTCGGGCATAGTGCTTCTGGCCAAGTTCCCTTCAGCCTGGAATCCATCTCCAGCAACTGTAAAGTAGACATAATTTTCTACCTGACAGCTCCTGCTCCCTGGGGACATTGTCTATCATAGAATTGCAATAGGAATCTGCTGCTGCGGAGGAGATGTTTCTAACTGGGACTGAAGCCACCTTCACTACTCACACACCCTTGCTGGTGTGCCTATTTCCTTCTCAGAAGGCTTTCTTTGTCTTATCTCTTCATGGGTAAGGTTTGCCAGAACCCAAATTGGTAAACCATATCACACACCTCCTAGAGCAGACCTCATAAATACTTACCTTGGTGATGGAAATCCCAGCTATGAAGGTGACTTCCAGAGAACAGCTAGTGAGTTCTATTCTTGAGCAATTATTAAAATGGTGTTTTTCATATTAATATATAATATTGTAATATATTATACGTTACAATATATAATATATAATATTATATTTGCATACCATATCCAAACAGCATCACTTAAATTATGTATCTGAAGCCCTATTGAAAGGCTTAGACACCCCAGAAAGAATGAGGCAAGCTTTCAGACTGTAAAGACATAAGAAATCACTGTGAAAACATGTGATTCCTCCTTCATCCCTTGCATTCTTTCCCTTCCAAACTCCTTCTGCCCCCAGTCTCTAAGTCACTGGGTCCATTTTATTATGTTTTTATATGCATGCATGTAGGACCATGAACTGATACATGGGTATCCACTCAGGGGCTTCCCTCAAGAAAACTGGCTCCCGCCCCCAGCAGCTTTCAGTTTTCCACAGTTCCTCAACTGCAGTGGGACTTTGTGATCCTTTTCCCTATCCACACACTGGTTTATGGAGGCTCAATATTGTGCAGATTACAGTTGCTATGAGCTCACATGTGCAATGGAAAACATTGGTACATTGTATGGTTGTGTAGCGCTTTCCTCCAGTAAAACAACCATTGTAGAACCATCTTCATCACATCAGCTCTGTCGGTCTGCAAGAGTCAGTTAGACCTCGCCTGTGGACTGTTGTTGATATTGCCTCACCTCACAGAAAAGTGGAGAAGCTCATTGGAACATCCTACCTGAGTGAGAATCTAGCCATTGGTCCTCGTCATTTAATCAAAACTTGGTACTGATTGCACATGGTCTAGGGGCTCTGAGAGGTGTTTGAGTATATAGATTGGAGAAAACTCACAGAAAGGTGCTTTGTTTGTGATGGCATGGGGGAGCCATCATTCAAGCTAGTTTAAGACTTTCCAGTGTGGCTACTTTAGGGTCACCCATATTTTGCACTTAAAACCTGTGGATTTTGTAGCACAAACTTTGGTAGAACGACACTGGGGTTTCTTGTTGGTACATTGTGAGGGAGCATAGGTGTTGATTACTTACATCTCCTCCAGGACTACAGATTTGAGAAATAGTTTCTTACATCGGACACTCAATTTCTTTACATGTGATGTAGTAGCATTCAAAAGTCTGAGGCAGGAGGATCCCAGCTTTGAGGTAATTCTTAGCCATATAGAGAGAACTCTCCTCAAAAAAGGAGCAACTGCGCCTCCAGGTGTATACTCAGAAGAAATGAAGTGGAGATTGTGCTCATGCGGAAACTTATCCACATGTCTCTAAATCAAGATGTCTTTCTAATACTCAAAAAGGCTTTAGAGGTCAAGGCCCTAGCTGGTGGGAAGACATCCGTGCCCCTCCCCATAAAGTTGTCCTTAGGTGGGGGCTAGTCAGCCAGAGTCATCAAGGTCTTGCCTAGCAGGAAGATATCCATGGGCCTGCCCTGTGCCTTGCATTGCCAGGCAGGTAGGCCGCATTCTGACAAGCAAATACATGGTGGAGAAACTGGAGAGAAAGAGAAGCAAAATGGTTCGTGTGCTGTGCAGAGAGGCAGAAAGGGAGAAAGAAATGAAGATGTTGAGGGATAGGCTGATATTGGAGGCTTGCTTGCCTTCTGGGGCCATGGTGAAGGTCATGAGGAAGAGGCTGCTGGGGAAAATCTGCTTGCCACCCAGGGCCTTGACACTATCCCGGCAGGGTCGCTGCCAAGGGCCATGTCTGAGTCCGTGGTCCTACAGCAGCCAGGGTCAGTGTTGATATCCATGGCTCCTCTTGCCATCTAGGACTGTGCTGATTTCAGAGGCTTGGGCCACCACCTGGGGCTGTGTTAGGATCTGAGGGCCATAGGGGCGGTGCAAATCTGGGTGGCCTTTGCGCCCACCCAGGGTTATGGTGACAACCAGATCCAGGCTGCAGCTGAGATCTGTGTTGATGTCCTCCAAAGGCCACGTGAAACCTGGCGTCTGGGCTGAAACCTGTGGCCTTGTTGTCACGCTGCTGCCAGAGCCATCATGATCCAAGTGACCAGTGCTAACACCTGGAGCTAAGATGTTGACTGGGTCGAACTGCTGCTTGGGGCCATGTCTGGTTTCGCCATCCACCTGTAGCTGGACTATATTTAAGTCTGTGACCCAGGTTGCCCACACGGAAGCCCAGGATCTGGGTCACAGCCTGCGGCCTTGTTGGAGTCTGGGGCCTATCTTGCAACAGTAGCCATACAGATCTGGGTGGTCTGAGCTGCCACCTGGGACTACTGAGCACCATGTCTGGGTCCGAGGCCTCATAGCAGCCATGGCCTAGATTATGAATCCTGTGTCACAGAGGGCCGTGAGGATGCCCAGGTCAGCCCAGCCATCTTAATCCAGATTGGTGTCTGAGGGCCATGATGCAAGCAGATCTGAGCCTATACTGCTCCTCAATGCCATGGTGACATTGGGCCAGGGCTGCTGCTGAGGGACGTGTCAGGGTCCGTGGTCCTACTGCAACCAGTCTGTGCTGATGTCCCAGCTCCTGTTACCATTGTAGGTCATGCAGACACTTGAGGTCTGGGACCATTTTTGTGTTTGAGGTCACCTGCACTGCTGTCTGGGACAATGGTGACATCTTAACCCTGCTGCTACTGCTGCTGAGGACCATGTCTGGGTCCATGGTCCTACTGTGGCTTGGATCTGTGCTGAGGTCCCGTGCTGCCAAGAAAAGTCACATAGAAGTCCAGGGTTGGGGCTGCAACCTGAGGCCTTGGTGGTATCTGGGGCCCACGCTGCCACCAGAACCATCCTGACCTGAGAGGACAGTGCTTCCACCCAGAGGCAGGATGTGGTCCAGGCCCAAGCTGTTGCCAAGGACCATGTCTAGGTCTGTGGTCCAGCTGCAGCTGCGATCTGTGTTCATATCTGAGACATGTCCCACCTTAGGTGGTTCTAGGAAGCACGAGAGATAAAAATCAGAGGGCCATGCTGAACTGGACTGGCCCCACCCTTTGCTGGCACAGGAAATGCTGTTCTTGACTCTTGCTGGCCATTGAAGCAAAAGAGCTGGCCCCTGCACTTGGGAGAGGTTGTCTCACCCCTCACCACAGGGGGGGGGGGTGAACTGACCCTGAGGGTATGGCATAGGGGAGCTGACTCTGCCCCCTCACTGGAGGCAGGTTGCCCTAGTGGCCAGGACTGACCAGCTCAGATACCACCCAGCCCACTGTCAGGCCTTGGTTAGCCCACTTTAACATCTACCCCATCTCAATCTGCTGGAGGTTGTGAAGGAACTGGTCCTACGGAACAATACCCACAGGATCTCTAAGACTCCAGGCAGCCATGGGAGTTCTGGTGAGGATTCAGTGAGGATGGTGTCCCAGAAACCAGAGGCCTTGAAGCAAATCAGTGACTCAAAAGGGTATACTATATGACACACCGAGGCCCCCAGTACCTCCAGGATGGATGAAGAGGTGTTGGAGAAGTGCAGAAAAAAAAAAAAGAAGAAACAGGGCTGGAGAGATGGCTCAGTGGTTAAGAGCATTGCCTGCTCTTCCAAAGGTCCTGAGTTCAATTCCTGGCAACCACATGGTGGCTTACAACCATCTGTAATGAAGTCTGGTGCCCTCTTCTGGCCTATAGATATACACACAGATAGAATATTGTATACATAACAAATAAATAAATATTTAGGAAAAAAAGAAGAAACAAAGAGTTTTTTTTTAATGGAGGGACACTGCAGGGGTGAGGATATGGGGGAACCATGAGGTGACGGAATTGGAGTGCATGATGTGAAACTCTCAAAGAATCAGTAAAGTTAAATTTAAGAAAAAGGGTGTTTTCTGTGGTGCAATTTATATCTCAATAAAGCTGTTTATCAAATACAATCATATCTTAATCTCCCAAATGAAGACGCAAGCACATCACAGCACTAGATAGTGCTTCCAGAGAACAATGGGGGAGCTTTGTTCATCCAAACCTTAACCACAGCTAGGTTTAAGGTTGGAAAAGCAAAGCTTACAGCTGAGGAGAACAGAAAAAAAAGTGAGGGGAACAAAGGAGAAAGTCCTCCTGATTGCACCTGGATCTTCCTCCTTTCCCTAGACCTCAGCACAAATGGGGACATCCTGATACCCACCCCACTCACCCAGAGTTCACCTGCAGCTTGGTTGGGAGAAAAGAGTTTCATTTCTTGTTAAAATCTTCAGTTGTGATGGATCTTGATGGTCTCTCAGTGCAGTCATTCTGAGCTTGGTTTAAACAGTCTCTGGAGACTTCTCAGTGGGGCTTATTTCTGACTCTGCAGGTGGGGAATCTGGCAGGGAACTGGAAGTCACTACACAGCTCTCCGTCCAGCCTGGCACGCTAATGAGCTTAGGTCAAGATGGTCAGACAGGGTATCTGTTGACTCGCCCCCAATTCCCACATATAACCAGTCTTAGAATGTGTGAAGCTCCATTGTATGAACTCTGAAAGAATGAGGATGGTAGCAGATGGAGGATTGGGCTTTCCATGGGGAACACGACATAAGCCTAGGGATTTGCAGTCAAACACCCCAACGGGCAATGAGACTAGCCTGGGCAATGCAGTTTTTAAAATCAAAGAATGTACTACAGCCAGGTGTGGTACTGCACGCCTTTGATACCAGCACTCAGGAAGCAGAGACAGGAGGATCTCTCTGAGCTCAAGGCCAACTTGGTCTACAAAGTGAGTTCTAGGATGGCCAGGGATGTGTAGAAATACCTTGCCTCAAAACGAACAAACAAATAGTCAGGCAGGAGTGGTTGGTGGTTGTAGGGAGAGAGAGAGAGAGAGAGAGAGAGAGAGAGAGAGAGAGAGAGAGAGAGAGGGAGGGACAGGTAGGTAGATGGTTAGAAGGACTATATGCTGATGCTTCCTTATATCAGAATCTCAAGGGTTATTTGTCAAGCTATGCAAGACTGCAGCTCACACCCACTCCCAAGCTGTGAAGCATACACCCTCTTTGCCCATGCCATATTTCTCTATGTAGACTGGACATAATGTTTACAGTAGGAGTGAGAATGAGGAAGGTTTCACAAAGACTGAACATTTTATCCATGTGAAGGGATTGCTTAGTTTCCTAGTTTAGTTGTAAAACATTTTTTTGTCTTAAAAAATTATTACTTAAAAAAATACCAATTCAAATTCCTACTCCCTCCCCTCCTCCCACTCCCTCCACAACCCTCCCACCCTTCTCCCTCCAATCCTAAGAGAGGACAAGGAACCCTGCCCTGTGGAAAGTCCAAGGCCCTCCCTACTATGTCTAGGTTGAGTAAGGTATACATCCAAAGAGAATAGGATCCCAAAAAGGCAGTATATGCAGTAGAGACAAATCCCAGTGCCACTGTCAGTGGCTCCTCAGTCTGCCCCAACTGTCAGCCACATTAAGAGGGACTAGTTTGATCCCATGCTCCTCACTCCCAGTCCAGTTGGAGTTGGTGAGTTCCCATTAGCTCAAGCAAACTGTCTCAATGGATGAACCCCTCATGGTCTTGAATTCCTTGCTCATACTCTCACTCCTTCCACTCTTCAATTGGACCTTGGAGGCTCAGTCCAGTGCTCCAATGTGAATATCTGTCTCTGTTTCCATCTGTTGTTAGATGAGGGTTCTATGGTGATATTTAAGATACTCATCAGTCTGACTGCAGGGCAAGGACAGTTCAGACACTCTCTCCTCTATTGCTTAGGTCTTAGCTGGGGTCATCCTTGTGGATTCCTGGGAATTTTTCTAGAACCAGGTTTCTTTTGCTAACCCCATAATGGCTCCCTTAATCAAGATATCTCTTTCCTTGCTCTCATATCTGACTTTCTCCATCTCGATTGTCCCATTCCCTCAAGTTCTCCTCAACCCTTCCCTTCTCCCCTGCCTTCTACCCCCTGCCCCCATGCTCCCAATTTTGTCAGGCAATCTGTCTGTGAAAACCAATTTTTATTTCTCCTTCACAGCCAGCAGATGGCGACAAAGATAGTGAAAAATTGTAACAACAAACTTGTTTTTCTCTGTAGTGGAAAATTAAGTTGGAAGCTCAGGTGCACACTTAAGTTTTGCAATACATACTGTAACTATGGCTACTGTACAGATTTATTTTTTCCAACAAAAAATTATTTCCACACTGATTTAGAGAGAATTCCATTATTTTTCAAAACATTTAAAATAAATAAAGTTGTCATTTTATGTATTTGCCCAATATCAACTTTCTATCCATAGTTCAGAGATTATATTTCTGAACATAGGAGAATTATAGTATTATTATGGTTAACTTTATGAGCTTACTCAACAGGTGAACCATCAGGAAATTGTGTTTTATTAAAGCCCCATATGAGGTAACCATCCCTTTCCCATGCAGAATTACATAAAGGAGATCTCGGGCACCATGCCTTGTCAGATTGTACCTCTGAAATAAATGTAGTCTCAAAATCCAAGTAATGCCACACGTAAAATGGGCAACACAAATTAGACTTTTTTATTTTTTAATTTTTTGGTCTGTGAGTCTGTTTTTTGAGAGGGCTAAAGGGTAGGAGGGTGGACCTGGTAGGAATGGGAAGTGAGTGTGATAGGGATATGATGTATGAAATCCGCAAATAGTTAATAAAAATATTATGTTTGGGGGGAAACATTAGACATGGGGTCGCTGGCTCCCAGCCTGCTCTAGTTATCTGTTGATTTGGTTTTCATGGATGGGTGAAATCAGAGTCCACAGAGAAGGCACAAGTGAGTCTTGTCTCTTCAGCTGCTCTAACTGGAGGATTCTCCTTCATTTCTTTTTGCAGCCAGTTCATTTGCAAAAGAAAACTGGTTGTTAGCCCAGTGGAGATCTTACAATCTGAATAATGGTGATTTTGTCTCCTTTAACATGACCCTCAGACACCCGTGCTTTCTGTGAATTTTTAGAATTAGATGCAAACACGAGTTCTCTTTTCTATTTATGGACTTGATAGACTTTCTTCTAGTGTTATGCTGTTTTTTTTTTCCTTTATTTTTGTTTTGTTTTTCAAGACAGAGTTTCTCTGTGTAGCCCCAACTATTTTGGAATTTGCTCTCTAGACTAGGCTGGCCTTGAACTCACAGAGATTCCCCTGCTCTGCCCCCAAGTGCTGATTAAAGATGGGTGCACCATTGCCTGGCTCTTCTAGTGTTTTTTTTTTTTTTTTTTTTTTTTTTTTGCTCGGTCTATAAATAAATATGTTGAATAGGAGGGATAATTAAAAACCTTCTTAAGCAATTTTTATTTGACAGTCTTCAAATACAGAGTTGAAAACAATATGCCCAAATGACAGCACACCTACTTGCAGCTTTGATTCAAATTTTAATAATGCAAAGCAATTGCTTTTATAAATGTGTTCAGAAGTTTAATGAAGTGTGTTGGCAGAGGCCTTTTTCTGGCCTCCATGGGCACTGCATACACTTGGAGTACAGACAAACATCCAAACCAAACACTCATACACATAAAATAAATAGCAATGTAAATTAAAAATAAAAGCCATTCACAAGACTAAAAACTTAAGTATCCATGAAAAGCTATCATCAGATACACAGATTTTCAGGCTTTTAAAATTGCTTTCTTTATCACCCTTAGGTAAGCCTATTAGGTTTTCCTCTTCTTATTTTTATTTAAGAAATAAAAATTACATATATTGATCATGCATAATATGGTGTTTTGAAATATGCAGACAGTACAAAAAGAGACAGAGGCAGGAAAATGTGCTGGTCTCAGTCATTTGAATCAGGAAGGTTCAGAAAGGTTCATCAGGCCTACCTGCTATTTATTGCTCCTTTGAGAAATTTCTGTGTGTTCTTTCTGATTAAGAAAAAAAAAAGACACGGCTTCACACAAATTACAGCTTCCCTGTGTTATTCTTTCAGTCCCCGCCCCTTTCCACGCCCACTCCTGCTACCTCTGACCTTCTGTAGCCATCCTTTCTTTCCTGTTCTCTCCTTCTGGTGTGCACACGTCTCTCTCTCTCTCTCTCTCTCTCTCTCTCTCTCTCTCTCTCTCTCTCTCTCTCTCTCTCTCTTCTCTTCTCTTCTCTTTTCCTTTAATAAATTTTGTGGCTATTTTCTGTGTCTATGGGTCTGTTTACACGCGCTTGCCTGCTGTTGGGAATTTGTCACTGCGTGGCCCCCTGCTGTTGGGAAACTGCAGCCTCTTGGCTCTCTCCGGACCCTCGGACCCTCGGCGGGCCGCTTCCCCGCATGGCGGGGCCGCCAGCCCGTCTGGGACACGCGGACATTTTAGGAATTAAACCCTGTTAGATCTTTGACGTGGCACATGGTTTCTGTTTATCCCTCAGACTGCACTTCACTGTTAGTCCAGAATCACTTCTATCTCCAATGAGTGCTCTTACCCCTTCCTGCTCCTAGACAGTCTTCAAACCAAAATACCCCACAAATTCACCAATGTCATATGATTGGTTGGGTCTGAGGTCACGGTGTTTCTGTTTTGGCCTCTGACCCCTTGAATAGAATGCTTTTTTCTACTCTTGGATTCTGCCTCCCTCGGCAAAGCAGTTGTCTTAGGTAGGCACGTAACGGAACTCCCTCAAAATCAAGATTTTTGACTATTTTTGTTCTAGTTCCTACAGGAAGTCATCTGCGCACAGAAACAATCCCCACCATCCATCTTCCTACCAGAAAGGCCACTTCAACTCCAGTCTCATTCTCTGGGCTCTTACCTCCTCTTTGCTGAAGGTTTCCTGGCTTTTCTCCCTCTATTTTGTAAATGATAATGCTGCTACAGAGTGAAAGACCCTACAGACCCCCTCCTCAAAACCCGCAACTAGCATGTTCCCGGGGGGACGCCCTGTTTGCTCGAAAAAAATCTCAGCTCAGCAGCCAGCTTGCTCTCATAAGAACATTCCATTTGGGGCTGGAGAGATGGCTCAGAGGTTAAGGGCATTGCCTGCTCTTCCAAAGGTCCTGAGTTCAATTCCCAGCAACCACATGGTGGCTCACAACCATCTGTAATGAGGTCTGGTGCCCTCTTCTGGCCTGCAGACATACACACATACAGAATATTGTACACATAATAAATAAATAAAATATT
>NW_026068084.1:921315-928757 GCF_014885135.2 Alexandromys fortis
CTTTCTTTCTTTCTTTCTTTCTTTCTTTCTTTCTTTCTTTCTTTCTTTCTTTCTTTCTTTCTTTCTTTCTTAAAGATTTCTGTCTCTTCCCCGCCACCGCCTCCCATTTCCCTCTCCCTCCCCCATCAAGTCCCCCTCCCTTGTCAGCCCAAAGAGCAATCAGGGTTCCCTGCCCTGTGGGAAGTCCAAGGACCACCCACCTCCGTCCAGGTCTAGTAAGGTGAGCAGCCAAACTGCCTAGGCTCCCACAAAGCCAGTATGTGCAGAAGGATCAAAAACCCATTGCCATTGTTCTTGAGTTCTCAGTAGTCCTCATTATCTGCTGTTCCTGTTTTAAAAGACCCATTAGATAGCATTGATAGGAGGCGATGGGCAGGCGCCAAGGCAAGAATTCACCCAACAATCTGAAAAGCAACATGAAAACACCAGAATCAAATTTCCTAGTTTTAAAGAAGTCAGTGTAGGGCTGGAGAGATGGCTCACAACCAAAGATATAAGAAGTCAATATACCGTTCTGCTCTGCTTTCAGTTCATCCAGCCACCCTTCTCCTGATCTGGGCAGCTTGCTATTTTTCTCCTTCTCTCACAGTTTTAATTATTTCAAATAATCAGCCTTTGTGTTATTGCTTTTCAGAAGTTTTCTTTAGCTCACTGGTTCCTCTTAAACTTTCCTCATTCTTTGGATTTTTTTTTTTTAGCCACTTCCCACCTATACATGTCCAAAAACACCCTAATTTGTCTCCACAGCTTCCTTTCCATTATAATAATATGAGGATTACAGGTGTAATGCATTTCTTTCTGTGAAGACTGAGCTCAGTTGTTTCCCACCCCATCAGTTCCGGGTAATCTCTAAGGCGCTGTGGTTTCCTCTCATCTGTGTGTCACCGAGTACTGTGCTGCCTGTTTTGTTTCCAAGCATTTCTGAGTCTCTGATTTCTTCCTCTTAATGAGTTGAGTTTAGTTCACTACAGTGAGGCAAATATTCTGGATCCACCAGTTCTTTGAGGCTAATTTTGTCTGCTCTGTGGTCCAGGACGCATTTCCTTTTGAACAATAATCTACAAACACTGGGAAGGAATGTCTGTTCTACCACTATCAGATGCCAAGTCAGCTGTCAAGATGGCATTGCTTGAACATTGCATCTTTATTGCGTCTCGCTCCCCATGTTGACAGTCTGTCATTGAGATCAAGTTAACAGCTCCCAACACAACGGTAGGTTCACTAGTCCCACACTTTAGCTCTGGAAGTATTTCTTTTATAGACTTCCGGCCTGTTACTATTAGCTGCATACATATTTGAAAGAGTTATACATTCTTATAATTATCAAAACCTCAATTTTTTGCATTACATCTTGCCTCATAGCTGTCTTTGCATGATATAAACAGGAATTGATTTTGCTTATTTTACTATTTCCTGTAACTTTTCTATCCTCTTATTTTCGACCTCTGTGTGTTTTTACACTTCATGTCCTCAGAGACAGCTCAGAGATTTCATGAGGACGTGTGAACCTTGGAGAACCCTACTTAAATTTTTCTTTCAAACCTAAATCTGCTGAAAGCTCTGCTAAACTTTGTTTTCTTTCACCCACTGCTTTTCTTCTTGGGAATCACCAGTTCCTCTCATGAAAAATCCACCACACAGTGGACTTGTTTTCTTCCACGTTTTTCTCACAGTAACTGGTTCTTCCTGGGTCCTTTGCCTTGTATTTTGTTTTTGTTTTTGCTCAAATATTTAGGGTTGATATTTTCTTCACAAACTGCATATTTTTATTAATTCATAAAGTATAAAGAAATAAAACATATTTTACAAGATTAGGAGGGCAGAATGTTTTCAACATATAACATATCCCTGCATTCAGATAGCCTTATGTAGCACAATACAATAAAAACATTGTTTTTAAATATCTTACTTAAGAGCTTCTCACCTCGTGTGTGGATTAGATAAAGGGCCCTCCCTCCCCCAGGGATCTGTTGTCTTCCTCTGTGTCATCCCTAATGATGTTACTATATTCAAAATTCAAGTTTTCTTTCAACTTGTTGAGTTCAAAGTCATGAATAATTTTGACAGTCACTAACTTTTCTCATTTGATTTTCTCTGCAACATCTTTTGGAACATCTGGTATCATCCATACCAATAAAAATTTGAACAGAAGCATGATGTGCTAAAGGAAAAACAGAGATACTGTTAGGATCATCAAGAAGTCATCAAGGAGTCCTCACAAGTCCCCCTGAGCTCTGATAAACTGTGTTGGACACAGAAAGCACAAAGTTGAATCCTACAGACACATAGATATTTGCACATGCCTGTGCATGTGTGAGTGTGTGTACTCTATAATTTTCACACATACAATTGAATAAAATAATATATATTTAAATAAGCAACTAGAGGAACAGAACATGGCTATTAAAATGCCTGCCCTTTATCTGTGCCCCGTCCTAAGAACCCAAGGAAACATCTCTAAAACAGTCTTAGTTTCCTTTAAGTAGCACAGCTCACACTAAACCATGTACATTGTGATTTAGTGTGAAGATGAAACTTAAAGAATAGCGGCCACTCTGTTTTAGATTCTTAGAGCGTTTTCAGGAACGAAGGCAGTCAGGCCTTCTGAGGACAGTGGTGCAGTGTAGAACTGAAAACAAATGCATCAGTTTGGGTTTCTATGAGAAGCAGAGGAGTGTCTAGGAATTAAGTGAACAGTTTTTATCTTTACACCAGAAAACTGTGAACAGATGGGCAGAGGCTGTGCTGTAGAGTGGAGGTGGGACACATACTGAAAGCACAGTTACTAAGCAGTGAAATTCAGAATACTGAGCATGGGCAGGAAAGATAGAGCAAAACCTGGGGACACAGGGAGGAGAAGAAATTCTCACCCAGGAGGCTGGCTGAACTCCCAGGCCTGCTGAGAACAGAGTCCCAGCACAATTATCAACACTAAAGCCTTCTCTCCCTTCTCAGGCATGAACCTCCACTTAGGACTCTCACCAGGAAATTCTTGACGATGCTAGTGACTTTTGGTTTCCCCTCATCATATTATAACTATTATGATCCCATCTAAGGTACCTCCTTCAGAGCATCCTCTAATCTCATGTATCAAAAGAAGAGAAAAGAGTTTCTGTTTTTCTTTCTTTATTTATTTTAGGCAGGGTTTCTCTGTAGCTTTGGAGCCTCTCCTGGAACTGGTTCTTGTAAACCAGGATGGCCTTGATGAACTCACAGAGATCAGCCTGTCTCTGCCTCCCAAGTGCTGGGATTAAAGGCATGTGCTGCCACAATATGGCTTAAAAATAGCTTCTTATTAAGCTCAGAAAAGTGAATTTAGAGCTGCCAGGATTACCACTGTGGTCAATGCCCAGACACTCAATTGCGACTCCCATGTGGAGCCCATACCTACTTAGGGAGGATCTTCTTTCATTGTTTGTCCTAGCCATGCATGCTTACCATTTTTTTAAAGCACTCTTGGACAGAAAATGATTACAGATACACAATAGGACAGAATCAGACATAAGAGACTTCTAAATGAGATACAGTATATTTTAAAAATGTGTGTAGGCTTGGGAGAGAATGGAAAAATTGATAGACAGTAATAAAAAGTAATAAATAGATTTTAAAAAATCAAAGTCTTTAAAGAGACAGTAAGAGCAAAGGAGTAAAGGTAACAACATAAATAATAAAATAATTAGAGTAAAAAGACACATAAAAATGTAAAATACACAGATAATCTGGATTATGTTTATTATTGTGTTTTCATTAATGTTTTTTTTTCTTTACTGTGAATGAGCTAAGTACAGAGAGACATTTTATTGTACTGGCTGCTAAACTAAATCAACGTATATATTCTGAAGATATCTTGACTTCAAAATTTGAGTCTAAGGATATGTTGCTTTGAAAAGAGGTTTGGCTTTTGTTTCCACAAAAGATAAGAACCTGTGGATTCCTTCAAGGGTAATGTGGTTTGATGGAACAAGAACCCCAAAGGGTCTCTATGAACCCTAAGAATACTTTACCCAACAATCAACAGGAAGCAGTTTGAAGAAAACTACACCCAAATTCCAAAAATGGTTGTTTATAAATGGTTGTTTTCATATAAAAGGGGTTGGGTATAAATGGCTAAATCATCACAGTCAATCTATTTCTAACAAAAAGTGAGGTGGAGAGATAAGATATAGAAATAAATACTTTATATTTGTTCAGACTTTGGTTTATTAATACAAATTTTAGGTCAATTTTGTTATATGTATATTTCTACTCTTGTTTAAGGTAATATGTTTATACAGCTCATTTTAAAATATAATGCATAATTAAGAATTATGGATTATAGATAATCATCTATAATAGTCAAACTGTAGTCATATTAGTTAGGTTTTCTAAATGTATACAGATTTATTTCAGATAGATACATGTTCTTCAAACCTTTCAAGTCCTACAGAATATGGCATTTAAAATGTTTTGAGACTTTTCTCAACAGTGAGATGCATCTGCTTCTGGCAGCACCAATTACCTCAGAGAGATTATGTTCACTGAAAAAATTAATTATGGAATTTGCCTTTGATACGACAAGGCTAGCCATTTGGGCAAGAAACTGCTCTTGTTTAGGCTGCTGTTGTATGAACTAGACATGCAGGATCCACAGAAAGATGACTATTGACCTTTACTAAAGAAGGTAATTTTACTATGATAAAGTTAAAACCTTCCTTTTTATTTTAACAAAGAAGGGAAGATGATGTAGAATTTTCCTTTGTATGCTGTGAATATGTTTTAGTACCCCTGGGTAATGGAAAAGCTACTTTGGACTGTGGCAGGGCAGAATATAGTGAGGTGGGAAATCTGAACAGAGATATAAAGAAAGAATATGCAAAGTCCAGGAGATGTCATATAGCTGCTAAAGGAGAAGAATGCCAGAAACTTGCCAGTAGGCCACAGCCTCATGGCAATACATAGATTATTAGCAATGGGTTAATTTAAGATGTAAGAAATAGTTAAAAATATGTTTGAGCCATTGGTCAGCCAGTGTTATAGTTCATATCATTTCTGTGTGATTGTAATATTGTTGAAATTAATATCATTTCTGTGTTATTATAATATTGTTATAATTAATATAATTTCCACTTGATTATTGAGGTCTGAGAAGTTGAGAAATAAACGAGCAGTATCTGATCGCACTAGTCCATTCCTCTCTCTTCTTAGGGAACCTATAATTACTGAGGGAGTAATAGCATAGGTTTCAAGGTGTTGGCCTCAGATTTTTTAAGACTTATTTATTTATTATGAATATAGTGTTCTGTCTGCACATATACCTGCACACCAGAAGAAAGTGCCAGGTCTCATTACAGATGGTTGTGAGCCACCATGTGGTTGCTGGGAATTGAATTCAGGTCCTCTGGAAGAACAACCAATGCTCTTAACCACTGAGTCATCTCTCCAGCTCCCTGGTCTTGGATTTTTACCTAGAAAACTAACCTATTTAATTTCAGTATCTTCAAAACCAAAAGCAAATACAGTCAGCCAGTGAGTTCACAGCACAAATATCTCATGACTAGAAGAATGTGTGAGAGTTTTCAGTATAAACTAAGCCTTGGTTGACTCTTAAGACACCGAAACTAATTTTGATATAAATGATATTTTGCATCTCTGTCAGTGCTAACCTCCCCACATGTATATACATATTCATTCAGAACTTCCATTGTGATAAAATACAGTTTTCCATCACTCTATAAAACAATAACTACCTATTGCATACCGAGCTTCATGAAAAAAGAATTCCCATCACTTTATACAACAATGTACACAATATTACCCAACTAAAGCAATACAATATAAAGTATACTAAGGTGACTTTGGTTTATCTTGAAGCGTAAAAATGTTTTCTGTCACATTGATAGATCTTAAAATAAAAATATATAGCATATCTAATAAATAACAAATATTAATCACTTAACAGTTTTCAGATCATCTCTTTTGCTGCACCAGAGTCTTAATAATAAGTACATAAAGTGCCCTTTATAGTTCCACCAAAGCAGGGGATATTGGTAAGCAGAAATGCCCTTGGTAGACCACACAAACAGCCTGAGCACTGGTTCTCTAAGATCTCACCTCAGTGTTTCATCTCTGTTCAATCACTGGGACGAAGGAAAACTGAATCATTTTCTCTATCTACCCATCTATCCAATCACCATTTATCTATCCATTCACCTATCTTCCATAGATAGCCATGAATCTTCTTCCATCCTTCTGCTATCCATATATCATATCCCTGCCATCTGTATATATATTTACCTGCTGTCTATACATCTCTCCACAATCAATACATCCATCTTTCCTCCCTCAATATGCGTGTGTGAACATCTGCCATCTATTAATCTATACTCACATCCATTCATCTACATACCCACTATTCACCTAGATATAGACAACTCACCTTTCCATCCATCAATCCATTTGCCACTATTCATGTATCTATCATCATCCATCCACCTGCCACCTATCCATATAGCCATCATCTATCCATCCATTCTTCTATCTTTTTATTCAGTAATTTAAACATCTATGATACATAAGACAGAAGAAAATTGCAAGAGATGAAAACTATTCATTTTATCAGTGTTATTGCTGCCTGAGAACCATGATTGGAAATTACCTGTTTCCAAGTACTCATAGAACAGCCCAAGTTGTCCGAAAGCCTGAAGGTAATGATCTTGCTCCAGCGACTGTATAGCTTCTCAGAGTGGAATCAGGCTCTTAGGCGTCCCCACCAATTAAAAATCAAGCTGTTAGAAATGATAGAAGTAAGAGGGCCAGTAAGTCAAGTAAGTCTGGAAATGGTCAGAAAGAGAGGCTGAGTTCCTTAACTATCTCAATAAAAGATGAAGTCCAAATGAAGACATAGTATTTGCTTTTGCCACACAGGGAGGTGAGGAGAAGGCAAGTGGCTCTGCCTCTCCCCGCTGACAAGAAGAGCACTCAGGCAGTCCAGGTGACAGAGCATGTGAAGAAGGTGGGCAGAGTTGGGGCAATGGCCAATCTACACACCACTGCAAAGCTCAGAAAACACTTGCAGAACAGAAGAAGTTCAAATGGCCAAAGGACACCTAAGGTCATGCTAAACTTCCTTAGCCATCAGGGAAATGCAAATCAAGACAACTTTAAGATACCATCTTACACCTGTCAGAATGGCTAAAATCAAAAACACCAATGATAGCCTTTGCTGGAGAGGTTGTGGAGAAAGGGGTACACTCATCCATTGCTGGTGGGAATGCAAACTTGTACAACCACTCTGGAAAGCAGTGTGGAGTTTTCTCAGGAAATTCGGGATCAACCTACTCATGGACCCAGCAATACCACTCTTGGGAATATACCCAAGAGAGGCCTTATCATACAACAAAAGTATATGCTCTACTATGTTCATAGCAGCATTGTTTGTAATAGCCAGAACCTGGAAACAACCT
>NW_026068084.1:932793-934033 GCF_014885135.2 Alexandromys fortis
CCATTCACCTATCTTCCATAGATAGCCATGAATCTTCTTCCATCCTTCTGCTATCCATATATCATATCCCTGCCATCTGTATATATATTTACCTGCTGTCTATACATCTCTCCACAATCAATACATCCATCTTTCCTCCCTCAATATGCGTGTGTGAACATCTGCCATCTATTAATCTATACTCACATCCATTCATCTACATACCCACTATTCACCTAGATATAGACAACTCACCTTTCCATCCATCAATCCATTTGCCACTATTCATGTATCTATCATCATCCATCCACCTGCCACCTATCCATATAGCCATCATCTATCCATCCATTCTTCTATCTTTTTATTCAGTAATTTAAACGTCTATGATACATAAGACAGAAGAAAATTGCAAGAGATGAAAACTATTCATTTTATCAGTGTTATTGCTGCCTGAGAACCATGATTGGAAATTACCTGTTTCCAAGTACTCATAGAACAGCCCAAGTTGTCCGAAAGCCTGAAGGTAATGATCTTGCTCCAGCGACTGTATAGCTTCTCAGAGTGGAATCAGGCTCTTAGGCGTCCCCACCAATTAAAAATCAAGCTGTTAGAAATGATAGAAGTAAGAGGGCCAGTAAGTCAAGTAAGTCTGGAAATGGTCAGAAAGAGAGGCTGAGTTCCTTAACTATCTCAATAAAAGATGAAGTCCAAATGAAGACATAGTATTTGCTTTTGCCACACAGGGAGGTGAGGAGAAGGCAAGTGGCTCTGCCTCTCCCCGCTGACAAGAAGAGCACTCAGGCAGTCCAGGTGACAGAGCATGTGAAGAAGGTGGGCAGAGTTGGGGCAATGGCCAATCTACACACCACTGCAAAGCTCAGAAAACACTTGCAGAACAGAAGAAGTTCAAATGGCCAAAGGACACCTAAGGTCATGCTAAACTTCCTTAGCCATCAGGGAAATGCAAATCAAGACAACTTTAAGATACCATCTTACACCTGTCAGAATGGCTAAAATCAAAAACACCAATGATAGCCTTTGCTGGAGAGGTTGTGGAGAAAGGGGTACACTCATCCATTGCTGGTGGGAATGCAAACTTGTACAACCACTCTGGAAAGCAGTGTGGAGTTTTCTCAGGAAATTCGGGATCAACCTACTCATGGACCCAGCAATACCACTCTTGGGAATATACCCAAGAGAGGCCTTATCACACAACAAAAGTATATGCTCTACTATGTTTATAGCAGCATTGTTTGTAATA
>NW_026068084.1:940291-947583 GCF_014885135.2 Alexandromys fortis
GGGGGTGGGGAAGAGACAGAAATCTTTAATTAATTAATAAAGAAATAAATTAAAAAAAGAAAAAATAAAAGAATAAAAAAAGAAAAAAGAAAAAAAAGAAAACACTTGCAGAAGTGAGACATCAGACATAACAGAGAAGGGACATGAAAGAAGAGCAGAGGCTTATCTGAGTCAATCAACAGTACTACAAACCTCAGGCCAAGGTCCAAACCATTCAAGGTGTTATGGTAGTGTAGGATGGAACCGAGGTAAAAGTTTGTTGTTTAACTAGCAAATTAACCAACACAATAGACATGCTGGCATATTTAATGCCAAACATAATGGCACGTGGTACCATATACATTCTGAAGTCTACTTCTAAGAGGTAATCAGCCATAAAATCTAAATGGCTTAGTGTGGGCAAAGCATCCAACAAGATAGAGGCAGATTCGTCATTAGTGTAAAAACATTTGGAATAAAAACTCAAGTGAGAATGTGCAAGACCACATTCAAGAAAATAGCATGAATAAAAATAAATGAATGAAATAAAACAATCACTGAGGTTATGAAACAAAGAGTGTCACCGCTTCACCTGCTAAGTTCTGGGACTGGAAGGAAAAATAAAAAATCTGTGAGGTTTCAGGGCAGAGTAAAAGCTCGTGTTATTTTGTGTTACAAGTCTGTGGTTCTGGGCAGCTGGTGCTAGAGAATCATTCATTAAAAATCTGTAATTAAAAAAAAACAATACATTTAAAGGCTTCTGAAAAGAAAACAAACCAGAAACTACCAAAGATTGGAGACCAAAAAATACCAGGATGCTCAACCTGACTTTCAAACTCTGCCTTTTTAAGCATTTAAAGCAGTGCCTCCCAGTTAGAGTGATTTTGCAAGGAGGTTTGGTTGTCACAATGTAGAGGTGGTGGCCTTGCTCCACCTCGTGGTAACTTCAAGAATACATATATTTATCCAGCCCTGCAAATGGAAACATGGAGATGCCTCAGCTAAATCAAAGTTTGAGCAACCTCATGAGATTATTAAAAAAAAAAAAAAAAACCAACATAAGACTATGGTAGGACAAAATATTTTCTACACATATTATCAAAAAGGAAGAAAGCAAAGGAGAGATGGGAGCTAAAGCTTGTGAAGCATTAGTGCAAATGAACAAAGAGAAGCAGTCGGGTGGGAGAGGCATCAAACAACAGGAACAAGTGCACGCACCCCTGCAAAGGAATTGCACCCAGACGGAGAGCTGTCCCTTCATGCTAATTAATTAGGCAAATGAAAAATAAGAGCCCAAAGAGGTGGAGTTCATACAAGCAAATGGATCAACAGATAAAATTATATTATCATTCGGACAGCTGCAGCCTTTGTGGATTGAAAAGAATAATTATTTACATGTAGCACACATCCAAATTGGAACACAAAGAGAACAAGATAAACCTAAAAAGAAAGGGAGGGCCCACAGAGAGGGGTGACATGGGCAGCTTTTCAAAGGTCTACTGGCTGGCTACCTCTACTTCTGGTCCATTGAAATCAGTTTTGGTACCTATGATCTATTTGGAACTATTTTTGAATAACTGAGGTTTGTCCCAATTTTTATATTTTGGTACACATGTTTGATTTTTTAAACATTTTCTAACTTGAAAGCTTACAGGTTTATATACATACATACATACATACATACATACATACATACATATCCTTTTGCAACCAGGCTAAAATAATCTAGTCATGTTTGCACAGATCACAGATTTTGACATCTTTATTTCCCCAATACCTATAGAACCAGCTTGTTTCCAATCCCATATTCTTGTCATTAATAAAGTTTTATAGTTAGTTTTAAAATTAATTGGAGGGCTGGAGAGATGGCTCAGTGGTTAAGAGCACTGGCTGTTCTTCCAGAGGATCTGGGTTCAATCCCCAGCACCCACATCCTGTCTGTAACTCCATTTCCAGGGCATCTTATATGATACCTTTGCACCAATGCAAATAAAATAAAGTTAAAAAAAATTAAGTGGAGCAATTCCTCTATTTTAATTTTCTAGTTTCTTGACCTCCCAGCTAACATTTAGAATCTGCTAACTATACAGCCAACAATGCTGATGTTTCCACTGAAATAAACTTTGTGCGTGTGTCAGCATAGGGATAATGGATATTTTTTCTATGTTGTGACTTCCAACCCAGAAAACACCATTTATCGCCATTAATGTATTTTCAACTTTATGTATTAAATAGGAAATAAAACCAACCTGACTTCAGACTGCTTCTTACACAGTGACAATTCCCAATACAAACTGAGACCACTTTTATCCTTTCTCTTTTCCTTGGAAGAAATGCTCCTTTGTTGTGTAATATCAGCTAGTATTTTAGTTAGTATGTGTGTGTGTATGTGTGTGTGTTATATGTGTGTGTGTTATATACAATATATTCATGATTTTTATGCTTTTGTATAAGGGAGCAACTCCTCCCTCATCAAATGACCTAAGTTCTTTAGCATTTCTATGACTGCACAACATAATGCAAGAATTATAAAACAAAAAGCAAAGGTTCAACTTTTAGTCATAGTAACAATTATATGTAGCATCCCAAAGCACAGGCACCATTTTCAAAGAGAGGGAAGAAAGACAGTAAACCCCAGAGGTCAGCAGGACTGTGTGAGGGAGAAACAGTGTCTTCTGAAGATTATGGGACTGTTGCACACAAGACGTTGCACACAAGACTGAGGCACTCAACCTTCCAGCATGCAGAAGTGCATTGTGTGTGTTTTTGGGTTGGTGATGAACCTTCACCAATGGATGAATAGCTATTGATTGCTGATGGCTTTTGGGAGAGGAAGTATAAGTTTTCTTGAAAGCTGAGGCCCCTGGTAGGTTGGCCACCCTCCAGTGGATGACTCCACATGCATGAGATCATACATAGTATAAACTGACCTCAGTGGACCACAGTCAAAGAAAAGTGAAAGAAAGACTAGGAAGTGGGAAGTGGCTGGGGAGATGGAGAGCAGTGGATGGAGGAGGAGTTTGGGAAGAATGGACTGCATAGAATTAAAGTACCGTATATGCACGCATGAAATTCTCAAAGAAATAAACACATTTTATATTAATTTTAAATTATAGAAGTATAATGTGTAGTGTGCAGAATATCCTACTAGGGATCTACTATATTGATTCCCAGTCAGATCTTTATAGCTTCACTCAAGAGCTGAAATATTCACTTAGAAGTGCCACAGGGATTTTAGATTCCTCTGTTGAGAGCTCTCTATTTAGATCCATTTTTTATTGGATTATTTGTTCTTTTGATGACCAATTTCTTGAGTTCTTTGTATATTTTGTAGATCATACCTCTGTCTGAAAGACACTTAAGGAAATGTTCAACATCCTTAGTCATCAGAGAAATGCAAATCAAAACAACTCTGAGATTCCATCTTATACCTATAAGAATGGCCAAGATCAAAAACACTGATGACAACTTATGTTAGAGAGGTTTGGGGTGAAGGGAACAGTTCTGCATTGCTGGTGTGAATGCAAGCTGGTATAGCCCCTTTGGATATCAATTTGACGATTTCTCAGAAAATTAGGAAACAACCTTCTTTAAGACCCAGACATACCACTTTTGGGTATATATCCAAAGGATGCTCAATCATGCCACAAGGACATGTGCTCAAATATGTTCATAGCAGCATTGTTTGTCATAGCCAGAACCTGGAAACAACCTAAATGCTCTTTGACCAAAGAATGGGTAAGGAAATGTGGTACATTTACACAATGGAGTACTACACTGCAGAAAAAAATAATGACATCTTGAATTTTGCAGGTAAATTGATAGAGCTAGAAAACATCATTTTGAGTGAGGTAACCCAGATCTAGGAAGACAATTATCACATGTACTTGCTCATAAATGATTTTTAAACATAAAACAAAGAAAACCAGCCCACAAACCACAATCCCAGAGAACCTACACAACAATGAGGACCCTAAGAGAGACATACATGGATCTAATCTATATGGGAAGTAGAAAAAGACAAGCTCACCTGAGTAAAATGGAAGTGTGAGGACCTTGAGAGAGGAGTGAAGGGGAGGGGAAAGACAGGGAGAGGAGCAGATAAAAATGTAGAGCTCAACAAAAATCAATAAAAAAGAAGTGCCACGGGGTTTAAGGTTCATGCCTTAATCACAACATTACAGGAAGCAGAAGCTGTTGGATCTCTGTGAGTTATTAGTTCCAGGCCAGTAAGGCCATGTGGTAAGACCCTTTCTCAAAAACACATAAAATAATCTTTATTGGCCGGGCGGTGGTGGCGCACGCCTTTAATCCCAGCACTCGGGAGGCAGAGGCAGGCGGATCTCTGTGAGTTCGAGACCAGCCTGGTCTACAAGAGCTAGTTCCAGGACAGGCTCCAAAACCACAGAGAAACCCTGTCTCGAAAAACCAAAAAAAAAAAAAAAAAATCTTTATTGAAACATCACATTGCAATCAATAAATACGTACACGCAAGTGATGAAACATAAGAGGTATTTTGTCAATCAAAAATAAAACTAAAGGACAGAACTAAAGAAGAAAACCTTGGGAAAAAATCTTTGCAAATTCTGTCATGTAGGTATAAGAGGTGTAGACAATATAGCAAGAATGGGGCATTGTAGAAATCATACAAGAGTTGATGCAGAGAGCGTTAAGGAGATACTGTGGTCCATAAAGAATTGTGTCCTAAAGAAATGGTCAAAGTTTCTAAAATGGTGCTTACCCCGAAGATCACTGTGGTCCCTGACACAAAGTACCATGGGATGCGATGGCACCGAGGCATGTGTGGCTCCATCTCCTGCAATATTGGAGAAATAACAAAGTCACACTTTGGCCTCACAGTTGAAACTCTAAATTTGGTTTGAAACGTACTTCAGGTCTATGGCTATTACAAATATACTCTCAATATCATCTAAAATATACTTCAGTGTAACTGGTTCACTCAGCACTAGATTGATTCACAGTGATATATATATATATTTCTGGATTCTATAATAATTTTTAATGAGCTTGAGTTCAGGATTTTCTTTAGATAATTATGTAACTTTACTAATATATATTAAATTATATTATATGCATGCTGTTAGATATTCCCACTCTTCTTACACAGTTCCTGCATAGACCCCACCTGAAGGTCCACTACAAAGAAAAGTAAGTTACAGATTTTGTTGTATTACACACGTTTATTGGTTCAGTAAAAACTGATAAGAAATAGCAGTTAGAAAATAACATCAAAGTTAGAGGATATCAGAAGAGTCACTGATAGAATATGATTGTGAGTAGGGCTTTAAACACAACTTTAAAGGTAATTGCAGAGAAGCAGTAATAAACATGAATGCAGTTACAGAAATAAATGTCACTTATTCATGAACAAGGTACCATGGGTTAAACAGTTGCTGTACTGCAAGACAGCCAGGCCCAGTGTGACAGGCAGCATCAAGGTAAAACAGCTATGTAAACAAAGTGCCTCATCTTTCTATACCCTTAGTGGAAAGCACGTGTGTTTGTGTGTGTGTTTATGCATTTGCAGATCAGTGATTCTTAACCTATAGTTTCTGACCACTTGGGAGTCATATATCAGATATCCTGCATTTCAGATATTTATTTACATTACAGTTCATAACAGTAGCAAAATTACAGTTGTGCAGCTGCAATATAATCATTTTTGTATGGGGATTACACAACATGAGGGACTATATTAAATAATTGCAGTATTAAGAAGGTTGAGAACCACTGCACTACATTCAGGGATAAACCCTCTATTAAACACTATATTCAGGGATCACACTTAATATCTAAAGCAAAGTGTATGAAATAGATGTCATTCACATAGAAAGAGAAGTGGGAGAAGGAGGGAAAGAGAGGAAGAAAGAGGAGAAGGTGGGAGGGGAAAGAAGTTGCCACTGTTAAGTCCAAAACATTTAGGATATAAGTGGTAACTGGTAAATGAGGCATTCTCAGTAGAATCTCAATCAGTTCTGTCTTAGAATATTTGTCTTTCTTCCCTTCTTCTAGATAAGCACTTACTGCCTTTAGTTCTGAATATTTCTTCAAATCTTCTACATAGGAAACTCCAACAGAAAATAGAGAATGTGTATTTTGGTGGATTTCTATAGATGATAAAAAAAAAAAACCAAGGCTGAGAGTATGAATAAAAACATTAAAATGAATTATTAGACACAGGTGCAGATATGACTATTATTACTCCAGAATCTTGGCATTTGAATTGGCCTTTTCAGGAGGCAGATATTGAATTCTTAGGAATTGTAACCCTACCTCAGATAAAGCATCAGATGGATTGAAAGCATAGTGCCAAAAGGACAGAGAAGATGACTAAGGTTGTATGTGGCTAATACAGCAGTGAATCTATGGGGTTGTTATAACAATGGAATATTCAGATAAACATTCCTGCAGTCTCAGAAATAGACCATAAAGCAATTCATGTTTCTGGGAAGAAGATTATAAGGTATTATAAAATAAATTGACACTGACCATTCAGGCTGTACAAAAAACACAGAACCACAACTGAAGAACTCTCAAAGGTACCAATGGCCCTAACTTACAAATGGTTAACTAAGAAACCTAAATGGGCTAAGCAATGATCTTTATCAAAAGAAAAACTGCAGGCTTTAGAACAGCAGGTGCAGGAGCATTTAGATGTTCAGTATATTGAAGAATCAACCAATTTCTAAAATTCTTCTGTAATGTTGTAAAAGTAAATCTGGAAAATGGAAAATGGTAACAGATTTAAGAGCTGTTAATAAGGTGATTCCACTAATGGACTCTCAACAGTCTGCCATTTTTTTTTTTACCTTCTCTATTGCCTAAAGGATGGTAATGTGGGATTTCCCTCTGTATGCTGTGAATACCATTGATTAATAAGGAAACTGGCTTGGCCTGATAGGGTCGAAAAGAGCTAGGAGAGGAAAACTAAACTGAATGCTGGGAGAAAGGAGGCCAAATCAGAGAGAAGTTATGTATCCCTGTTGGAAACAGATGCTGGAACTTTACCGGGTAAGCCACATTCATGTGGCGATACACAGATTAATGGAGATGAGTTAAATTAAGATGTAAGAGTCAGCCAATAAGAAGCTAGAGCTAATGGGTCAAGCAGTGTTTTAAATAATATAGTTTCTGTGTGATTATTTTGGGACTGAGCAGCCAGGGACCAAGTGTCCCCCCCACCGAACAGGATGGCCTCTTATTATTATTGATTTAAAGAATTGTTCCAGGATAGGCTCCAAAACCACAGAGAAACCCTGTCTCGAAAAACCAAAAAAAAAAAAACAAAAAAA
>NW_026068084.1:948043-977513 GCF_014885135.2 Alexandromys fortis
ACAAAAAAAAAAACAAAAAAAAAAAAAAAAAAAAAAAAAAAAAAAAAAAAAAAAAAAAAAAAAAAAAAAAAAAAAAAACCTTAGATGGTGACAAGGACTTAATTAGCCTCAGCTGAAGTTAAACAAAATTGACATTGATTGAAGAGAAATTGCATGAGGCACATGTGGATCATATTGAACTGAATCTTAACTACATTCTGGTCATACTACCTTCCAGACATTCCCCTAAAGGAATTTTAATGCAGAAGAAAGATATTATCATAGAATGGATCTTTTACCATATAAAACTGAGTAAAAAAAAACCCAAAAATCTTTGTGGAAAAGGGTCTTTGACTTAATTATAAAAGGAAAATTGAGACTTCATAAATTAGCAGGAATAGACCCAGAAGAAATTATAGTACCTTTTACTAATGATGAAATTAACGAATTATGGAAGACAATGAACCCTGGCAAAGAGCTTATAGTAATTTTTGGGAGAGATTAATAGCAACCACTCCAAAACAGAGAATTTGACTTATAAAGTAAACTAATTGAATCCTCCCTTGATTTGAGACACATAAATAAAATAAAAGTAAGAGGTTGGGAGATGACTCAGCAGTTTAGAACACATATTGTTCTTGTAGAGAGGATCAGTTTCCCTTTCCAGCACTCACATGGCTGTTCACAACCATCTGTAACTCTAGTCCCAGGGGATATAATGCCCTCTTTGGTTTCTGAGGGCACCATATATCCATGTAGTACAAATACACACACACATAAAACTCTCATACATATAAAATAAAATAAAATTTAAGACACACTTAAAAATAAATATTTTTTAAATGTTAAAAACCAAGGGTCCTGAGGAGGTCAAATTGAGAGCCAATTCTATGTGAGCACTTTGAGATCCCTCCAGCCCTGGAAACTTGCTGTATGTAGGCAAGAAAGCAGAGTTGTGAAGGGTGGTACTAACCTCTGAGGAGAGTCACCATTTACACACTACAGAGGAAAGCCAGCACAGAATGGGTGACTGGTTTCCATGGAAGGCACCTTACCATGAACACGTTCTCTTGCAAAAGCAGAGCACAAAATAGCCCCTGTGTTTGCCAAGAGATCATCTCATGTGAGTGCTTACCAGCAGCACAAAATAAAGTGTAACCACGTGGCACCATGAGCAGTGTTTTGGTAAATATCAGACCACAGATGGGTTAGTGTTCCCAAGCTTATACTGTGTCCTGATGTGCAGGAGGGAGCGCTACCACCCAGGCTTTTGAAATCACCTCACAACAGATTTCTTAGTGTGTTCCTATTGAGAACAACTAACAACTGCATGGGAACTTAAATAACCTCATAGCTAAGGGGTGGGTGGTTTTATTAGATACACTGTTTAATATAGCTATAATGATATGACTTTACATCCAGCTTTTAAACTTTCATTTCAAATGCTAAACTTCAGTCTACTTTTTCCAGTTATAATTTGTCAATAGCAGTCACAGAAGCATAGACAAAATCTGGTAGTTTGAATAAAAATGGCCACGGTAGGTAACATACTTGAGTTCTGCACACAGACCTGTTTGGAAGGGATAGGGAGGTGTGCTTTGTTGGAGACAGTATGTCACTGGGGGTGAACTCTGAGGTTTCAAAAGATCAAATCACTTCCATTTAGTTCTCTCTCTCTCTCTCTCTCTCTCTCTCTCTCTCTCTCTCTCTCTCTCTCTGTGTGTGTGTGTGTGTGTGTGTGTGTGTGTGCTGGAAACAAAGACCTGTATTTAGTTATAGCCATCTTAGTCACAATTTAAGTAAGCTATTCAGAAGCCTCTGCAGGGCAAGTTCCAGGTGCCTAGGGTAACCCTTATCTCCCTGTGAGTTAAGATCCCCTGCAGACCTGTGAATTCCAGGCACCAGAAGTAATTTCCCTTGTTAGCAAATATTTACAGACCCTCAGCATCTCCTTATCTCGTCCTATCAGCTAGGGGATGCCTCCAGACCTGACATTCCAGCATCCTCCCCTCCCCTCCCGCCCTTTCTGATATATAATGCTCCTAAGAAAAAATGAAGTTGGCAGCTAGATCACAATATAGACTTGTGTCCATTTCTCATGTCTCTTGTCTCTTCATTCCTCTCTCTTCCAGGTTTGTACTCCTGTTCATGTCCCACTGGTTGGGACACCTCTGCATTATGCCTGTGGACCAGGATGTAAGGTCTTAGCTCCTGCTCCAAGTCATGTTTGCTAGCATGTTCTCCGCCATGATGGTCATAGACTCTAACCATCTGGAACTGTGATTCCCAATAAACATTTTCTTTTATAAATTGCCTTGGTCATGGCGTCCCTTCACGGCAATAGAAAAGCAACTATAACAAATGGACTGCCAGACATTCTTAGACATTCTTTTCTTTTATTGCAAATGACCTTGTGGGTGTCATTTTTTTAGATCTATTTATTATGTTTACAGTGTTCTGTCTGCATGTATGCCTGCAGGCCAGAAGGGGAAACCATGCCTCATTATAGATGGTTGTGAGCTACCAAGTGGTAACTGGGAGTTGAACTCAGGACCTCTAAAAGAACAGCCAGTGCTCTTAAATGCTAAGCCATCTCTTCAGTCCCAGCATGGAACATTCTAATTTTACACCTCGAAAAACAGGAGTTGTCTGAGGAACTCTGCTGCCCAGTCCCTGCTTTATTGACTGTCTTACTGCCAGGCCCAGACATATGGACAGGATGCAAACACCAGACTTCCCATTAACATAATTTTCTCCTAGATCCATTCAAATAAGAGAGATAGGTGTGATTACAGAAGGAATGATATCCCAAAATGCCATTTGACATGAAAAGAGATGAGCCTCAGGAATGTTCTGAAATTCCTTGGAGAGACAGAAGCTACATTTGTTCTCATGACAAAGGGTTGCTAGCGCCACAGCTTCTGGTAAGTAGGCTTACCCTAAGACTAAATCACATGGACCTGCACATGACTGAAAAATGAAATAGTTCATCTCCATGTGACTGCAAGGCAATATTTTTCTTTATTGCCCAGAAAGTATCACATTGTATATATTTTGTGTTTCATATTTTTTCATTCAAAAAAGAAATAGAAGCCACTGGTGGGATTTAAAAAAAAAACAAACATGTAGACCCTTAGAAAACGGTGGCCATGGCTTAAGTTAGTTAATACAGAGTGACTCAGAGTGACTGCATGTTCCATGGACCTTCTGAGATAGATGCAAGAAAAATGAGAAATAATTTTGAACAATAACTTAGAAACGAATGTTCATTGCTGTATGTTCACTGTAGCATAAAGAGGGAAATTAACTTTCTGCCCAGGATTTGATGATGGAGTGGGTGTGGCATTCCTCCACAATGGAATACCGCTTGACAAATAAAAGGAACAGTGCACTATGTGACTGAACCTCAGAAACACACCAAGAGATAGAAGACAGTTTTAGCAGAGCACAGACTTCATGGTTCTACTCACCTGAAATATCTGAGATAAGGAAATCTACAGAGACACAAGACATAGGAATGGGGAATGGTTACATAGAGGGCTATCAGGTGAAATGATGAAGATGATGTAAAATGACTCTACAGCAATGGTCACAAAATCTCTAAATACACAGGAGCCATTAACTGTACACTTAACTTATGGAATGAAGATTATGTCTCAATAAAAATCAATTCTTTAAAAATTATTTATCCATTCATTTATTATGTATATACAGTGTTCTGCCTGCATGTGTCCCTGCGGGCCAGAAGACGGCACCAGATCTCACTACAGGTGGTTGTGAACCACCATGTGGATGCTGGAAATTGAACTCAGGACCTCTGCAAGAGCAGTATTAACTTCAGAGCCACATCTCTAGTCCTAAATAGCCATTTATAAAAGGGAAGAGAGAATTGCAGAATGATGGTGGCCCAAGCCTTGAATCGCAGCGCTTGGGAGGCAGAGGCAGGCAGATATCTGTGTTTGAAGCTAGCCTAGTCTACACAGTGGGGCTGTTTCAAAAAGTAAAATGACGGGTGTGGGGGAGACAATAACAATATTCTTGGTCTCGTCAAGAGCAAATAATAACCTGTGTCTTCTAACCATTTTTTAAAAATATTATTTTAATGGAACCAGGGGCTCCTGCCTCTAATCTCAGCACTCATGGAGTCCTGCCATGAGTTTGAAGTCTGGCTGAGCTATAGAATAAGAAATCTTACCCTCCCCTCTTCCAACACCTGAACATCTTTTATGTCTAAAATACTGGAAAAAAACAAGACAACAAAGAAACAAATAGACAAAATCCCCAAAATTACTAAGAGAATTGAGGTTTGCTGGTTTCAGCAGGAAAAATATGTGTTTAGGAAATATGTGTTAAATAAACAAACTAAATCGACATAATATAGATCAGTGTAAGCCTTCATAAAAATTGATAGTGCTCTCAACGGAAGAAAGGCTTCAGTTAAAGCGCTCTCTCTCTCTCTCTCTCTCTCTCTCTCTCTCTCTCTCTCTCTCACACACACACACACACACACACACGTACACACACGTACACACACACACTACAGTGTTTCCAAGAGCTGTTAGACATTAGGGTATACCATCCTATAATCATTGTCTCAAAATATGTTTGAAGGTCTGCAAAGAACTGACAGCAGACATCCGGGACAGCTCCTTACAGGAGGGTCACCATCTGTGCACACTATCCTGGAAAGCCCACCTTCCAGGACTGGGATCCCCTGGCCCAGTACACCATAACACATCAATCACTCGAGGTTAGAGGGGTCCTAGACAGATGCCCAGATATTCTGAGAGTCACAGGCTGCATATCCCGGACGCACAGGTGGATCAGGAAAACTTTGCAGGACACAGAATGTCATCCTCCGCCAGTCAGGCACAGTGCAGCATGGGGCTCGTTATGCTGCGAACGTTCCGTTCCCCAGGACAGGGACCCACATCTGCCAACGTCCTCTAGAAACCGCTCGCGGAGAAAGTTCACGCGCCTGCTCAGAGCCAGCCTGCGTCCTACCTTCCTCCTCCTCCTCCTCCTCCAGCAGGTCGGGGTCGCCCATCTTTGCCAGCTCATTGAGCGAGACACAGGGGGTGGCAGATCACTGAGAGAGGCTAAGGTCTTGGGGCGGAAGCTGAAGCGCCTGGTTTTTTTTTTTTTTTTTTTTTTTTTTCTTCTCTAGCTCCCGTATTCAAATGGAGCTCTCTCTCTCTTCGAAGTGCCGAAAAAAATGTGAGTCTAGACCCAGGGACACCAGGGAAGTTAGAGACACTGTAGGTACTAGGGACACCCAGGGAGCCAGATATTATCGAGGAGGAGCCAGGGACGAACGGGGTTCCAGGGACAAGCAGGTCTAAGGTAAAGATTTGATATGGATCCACAGTCTTGGCTTCCTCTCCAGGTGGTACTTGCCCTGACTTTGTGGAGGTCCCAGACTGTTAGGGATGCCCTTTTGCTTCACTATCCATGAGCTGTAGCACCGCCGTATGGTCCCTTCCATGTAGGACTCTAAGTACTCCTTCTGGTCCTGGCTAGGTTGGCCTGAATAGCTTTCTTGATCCTGTTGCCCCCCCCCCCCACTTGGTCCCCCAGTTGATACTGGCGATTTCTAGGCTTCCCTTTTGGCCTTTCTGGCACCTTGCCCTTAGGGACCACCAATTCACTGATCTCTCTGGATAGCCCAGATTGCTCCCCAGTTTCTGCCTCCTGGACGCTCAGTATCTCCATCCTTCTTCCACCCTCCTCACTCCTGCAGATTTCCACCTGGTCTTCCTCGGAAAGGCTCTCCACGCTCACATCCCTGGAGACTCCAGGCTTTTCCACCCTTCTAGCTCTCTCGGGGATCTTCAACACGAACATGTCTACATCTGGGGCGACTTCAGATCCCTCCACCTATCTTGCCTCCTCAGGGGCCCTCACCACATCTCCATCTTCTGAGACTCCTGGTACCTTTATCCTACCAGCTTCTTTGGGGACCCCAGCCCTGGTGGGCTCCTGGGAGTCTCCAGCCTCCCTTCTCTCTAGATCCTCTGCCTCCATCCTCAAAAGTCTTATAGCTAGCTTCCTGTTTCAATTGGTCCACCGACCCTTCTCACATCCCCTTTGATGGGGGGGGGGGCGCGGGGCGGCAGCCTTGGCCTGGCCTGCTAGTAGCCCTGGTTTCCCTGGAGACAGGCTAAGGCAAAAATGTTCTTAGCAGTTGGGGTTTATTTTCTGTCGGGTGAGAAAAAGGATCACTTCCCTTAAAGCATCTCACTCATTTTAAGGCACGAGTGCGACATCTCCAAAGTTCTAAAAGACTCTTGGCTAGGTATCTACTGCAACTTGGGCATTGATTCTTTAACGGACACTTCCTTCAAGCTGAGCCAAGGGCATTTTTACAGTGGGGAGAAGGTCAGACACAGGGGCGAAGTTTGAGTCAGTCTCTTCCTTCAAAGTTGAACAGGTATAAGCTAATTAGCACTAACTGTAAGCTAACTGTGCACTCACGATGCGTGTGACAGGGGAAATGGAAATATGGGAACATCTTTCACAGTCTAGATGATGCGGGGAGCACTCCACTGAGCACTCTGGGAAGAATGTTTACCTGCCTCTTACTGAAAATGAAGCAGAAGAATTCCCAGGGAACAAATTGCTCTGAATTGGGCCTGGCAGCCCCGCAGTAATTAGGAGATAAGAATTACTGTTGTTGGGTGATGTGGTCAGACACCCGAGCAGGGGACACATCAACATCTAGGGCTAGATTGGGGTGATTTAAGAATTAAGAAACAATCGACCAAAGAAAACTTTGTGTGGCTTGGTCATGTGGTTGCTGTGAGTTCCTCTGTTCTAGGGATGTTCTGAAATGGAGAATCACCTTTTAGAGATTCCGAGATGGCTAGGATTTTGCTGCAGGGCTGTGCTCTCGGCTTCTGTACACAGTTCAGATTTTCTCCCGCTGAGCTTCACAGAACATGTCATGCATGACCAAGTGATTCAAGGCTTTGAACAATTCTCTCCTTGATGTATTTAGCAGTTGTATTTGAAGAGTGGATGTGTATAAGTGAGCAAAAGATGTGCTTGCCTATGAATGAAAAATAAATAAGTAAAGAAAAAGAAAGGACATGATTGCTCCTTGGTATGGCAGAAAAGGAAGTTTATTATAGATAAAAGGGACAGTGTAGGTCCAGATGGGGACATCTGGGAGAATCCAGAGAGGACACAAGAGGACTGAGCTGGGCCATTCAGGGAGAGGAAGAGGGGAGATAAAGGAGAACATGGGAGTCAGGTGCAGCAGCCAGGAGTTGTGTAGCCAAAATATCTGGATTGTATAGGGAAGAGTCTCTGGCGGAAGGGCAGCCCACACACTGGGCCGGAGAGCACAGGGTCTAGGGTGGGGTATGAGAGCCATACCCAATAACAGGTGGGGACTGAGGGATGCTGGTCTGCTTTGATGTGTTAAATAGACACCTAAGCCATTTGTCCTGGGTTTGAAACATAACATCCTGTAATCATAATTATGACAGAACTGTGTGGTCCTTACTCATTGACCTCCCCTTAGACAGCACATTTATCTTCTTCTGGCAACAACGCCATCAAAGAGCCCAAAGATGTGTCTCCTAGATGGTTCTAAATCCAGACATGTCACTCGGGATTAACCTTTACACTTTGGAGCTGTCCTTAGTCCTAGTTTCACTTCTTTTCCTCAGATAAAATATCCCGACATAAAGTAACTTAGAGGAGAAAGGCTTTCATTGAACCTACAGGTTTTCGTCATCATAGCAAAGGATCCATAGCAGGAACTTGAGCCAGCTTGTCACATCCCAATTGAAACCAAGTAAAGACAGCTTCTTGGAAAGTTCCACCAGCTTGTCCCCAGCAAGATGGTGTTAAGGTTATTTGTTCAGTGGGGATTCTGGTGGAGTAAGCTTTAGGGCCTGGTTGCCACCTGCCCCATGACTTCTGGAGGTGATGTTCCTACTGATGAGCGTCAGACCTCCTGGGCTTAGCAGCTAAAGGCTTCAAAGACTGGTGTTGGCCAAAGACCATGGAGAGACTTAGGATTGCCTGGCTGGCTGAAAAAAGATGTCTCAACTTCCTCTCATTTACTTATCCCTTCCCGATCTCTCTGATGGCATTTGATGGCTCAAGATACTGGTAGCTCATTAGTTTATTAGTGAAGTTTCCTGCTAAAAATGCAGACAGGTGTGTCTCTTTCATAGGCTTCATAGTCCAGGACAGCCAGGTTTCAGATGTAACTTCAGAGGTTCAGAAGGTTTAAAATTTCCTTAATTGTCTTCTAAAACATTCATGACTTTTAATCTAATGCCATAGCCTTTTGCTTTGATGCCAAGCTATAAATCTGTTTCAAGTTTCTTTCACACACCTGCAGGTTCCCGGGAGAAGTTTTGCTGCTGTATCAAGAAATATGGTCTGGTGAAAACTAAGTCTCCAGGGCCTAATTTATTCCCTATCAATTTTTGAGCATATTTTACAGGTCATGCATGCTGTCAAAGCCAAGGACAAACTGCAGAGGGTTCTTCAGATATGCCAGGGCCTGCACAGTCTCCTGCGACTTCACCATTGGTACCTGTTCTCAGACTCAAATGGGTACCTACCCAGCAATTGGAATTTGGGTCTAAAAGGCATATCTGCTCTCTTGTTCTGCTCATTCTGTACAACCTTGCCTCTCCCCTACAACCAGGGCACTCTCTGTTCCATTCTTTCTGGCAGTTAATCACCCTTCCCAGGGCTAGCCCCATTCATAGGACTGATGATAATAGTCTGTTTTTGCTCCTAGCAACCGGCCTTCTCAGCTCTCTCAAGAAACAGATGCCAAAGGTCTCCAGAATGGGGTTAAGCGAGGCCCCACCGCCCAATCTTCCGCTGAGTGTGAGTCCAATGACTCCCAACTCTCCCCCTCCCCACATCGTCCCATGCCAGCAGGAAGCAGTCGGACATGAACCTGCGCCCTTGTACCCAGAGTCTGGGATGTTCGGGTGGAAGCTTCACCTCAGCCCCTAAAATCCATATATCCAAAGAGTCTGGAATGTTTGGGGGAAGCCCCCAAAGTCCGCTTGCCAGGAGTTGCCTCAGTCCAGACTCCGCCCCCAGAAAGCCTGCCATCAGAGGCTTCATCCCCGAGGGTATTGAAAGCCTCCACCGTGTCCTCTTGTGGTCTCTTCAACTTCCCCTGGGTCCACCCAGGAATGCTGTGCTCAGAATAAACCTGGATTTATTAATTCGCTTTGATGGGCTTATTACATCAGGTTCTCATTAAACAGGATTTAAACTTAACAATAACGAACGGGATATAGGGCGGGAATTTGACTGTACAAAGGTGAGACCTGTTGACACCCAAACTGTGGAACTCATTATACACCGGTGCCCCACCAGCTGGCCCAATGAGCCTCTGTGTTTACTTTTTAGAATGTGATTGAAAAATTCTCTCGAATAATAATTAGCCGTTGCATTGGCTCCAACCCCCCCCCCCCCAAAAAAAAAATAAAAGCTCCACCTATTTCAGGAAAGAGATCTCCATCATCTTAAATCAGGGAACTAAATGAGAGGTAACCAAGAACAACTTCTTGGTAACTGTGATAGGAGTTACAGGCTGACCCTGGAGTATGGTAATAAAGGGTGCTTGGCACAATCAACAGCACTTGAGATACCTGTGAGGTCCAGCACATCGATGACTTTGTCTGCAGACAGCATGCTCTCCATCAGCTTTCTGACTGACGGTCCAGTTTGGTCCTTTGCTGGTTCCTTCCCTTTCTGGCTGGAGCTGGTGAGCTCCCATTAGCTCAGGTAAACTGTTTCAGTGGGTGTCCCCATCATGGTTTGACCTCTTTGCTCATATTCTCACTCCTCCCACTCTTCAGTTGGACTTTGGGAGATCAGCCCAGCACTCCACTGTGGGTCTCTACCTTTGTTTTTAATCAGTTGTTAGATGAAGGTTCTATGGTGACATTTAAGATAGTCATCAGTCTGCCTACAGGGCAAAAATTATGTTCATTCAAAGTAACCTAAACCTCATAATTACACTTTATCTGTTTTTATGCAATTGATTTTTTTAGTTGTACCTATGTACAATACTGGGTTATTGAGAGTTTTCTGAAAAAAGTTTAGGGTACTTTTATTTTTCCATTTTCTTTCTTTTTTATTACTTTATAAATAATATTAATCAAAATTTCCACTTCCTCCCCTCCTCGCACTTCCCTCCCACTTCCTCACACACCCTTCCACCACCCCCCTCCAGTCCTAAGAGAGGGCAAGGTACCCTGCCCTGCTGGAAGTACAAGGCTTTCCCCGCTACATTCAGGCTTAGGAAGGTATGCATCCAAAGAGAACAGGATCCCAAAAGGCAATACATGCAGTAGAGACAAATCCCCATGCCATTATCATTGTCCCCTCAGTCTGCCCCAATTGTCAGCCACATTCAGAGGGTCCAGTTTGATCCCATGCTCATTCAGTCCCAGTCCAGCTGGAATTGGTGAGCTCCCATTAGCTCAGGCACACTGTCTCAGTGGGTGGACCAACCCCTTGTGTTCCTGACTTCCTTGCTCATATTCTCTCTCCTTCTGCTCTTCAACTTGACCTTGGGAGCTCAGTTCAGGGCTCCCATGTGGGTCTCTGTCTCCATCCGTCGCCAGACAAAGATTTTATGGTGATATTCAAGATAGTCATCAGTCTGACTATGGGACAAGGCCAGTTCAGGCACCCACTCCTCCACTGCCCAGGGTCCTAGCTGGGGTCATCCCCGTGGACTCCTGGGAACCCCTCCAGAGCCAAGCCTCTTGCCAACCCCAAAATGGCTCCCTCAATAAAGATATCTCCTTTCCTGCTTCCATATCCATCCTACCTCCATCTCAACCATTCCACTCTCCCAAGTTCTCCCCAACCCTCCCCTTCTCCCTTCTCTTTTAACCTCTCCCCTTCCCCCCACTCACCCCCATGCTCCCAGCTTTTGCCAGGCGATCTTGTCTGCTTCCAATTTCCAGGAGGATCTATATATGCTTTTCTTTGGGTTCACCTTATTAGCTTCTCTAGGATCACAAACTATAGGCTCAGTGTCCTTTGCTTATGCCTAGAATCCACTAATGACTAAGTACACACCATATTTATATTTTTGGGTCTGGGTTATCTTACTCAAGTTAGTGTTTTCTACTTCCATCCATTTGCATGCAAAATTCAAGATGTCATTGTTTTTACCACTGAGTAGTACTCTAATGTGTAGATATGCCACACTTTCTTTATCTATTCTTTCGTTGAGGGTCATCTAGGTTGTTTCCAGGTTCTGGCTATTACAAATAATGCTGCTATGAACATAGTTGAACAAATGCTTTTGTAGTATAATTGGGCATCTCTTGGGTATATTCCCAAGAGTGGTATTGTTGGATCCTGAAATAGGTTGACTCCCAATTTTCTGAGAAACTGCCACACTGATTTCCAAAGTGGTTGTTCAAGTTTTCATTCCCACAGCAATGGATGAGTGTTCCCCTTACTCCACATCCTTTCCAGCATTGGCTATCATTGGTGTTTTTGATTTTAGCCATTCTGACAGGTGTAAGATGGTATCTCAAAGTTGTTTTGATTTGCTAAGCAAGTTGAACATGTCCTTAAGTATCTTTTAGCCATTTGAAATTCTTCTATTGAGAATTATCTGTTCAGTTCAGTACCCCATTTTTTAATCGGATTATTTAGAATTTTAATGTCTAGTTTCTTGAGTTCTTTATATATTTTGGAGATCAGACCTTTGTCTGATGTGGGGTTAGTGAAGATCTTTTCCCATTCAGTAGGTTGCCTTTTTGTCTTAATGACTTTGTCCTTTGCTTTGCAGAAGCTTCTCAGTTTCAGGAGGTCCCATTTATTCATTGTTGCTCTTATTGTCTGTGCTACTGGGGTTATATGTAGGAAGTGGTCTTCTGTGCCCATGAATTGTAGGCTACTTCCCACTTTCTCTTCTATCAGGTTCAGCGTGGTCTGATATATATTGGAGTCTTTAATCCATTTGTACTTGAGTTTTGTGCATGGTGATAGATATGGATCTATTTTCATTCTTCTACAGGTTGACATCTAGTTATGCCAGCACCATTTGTTAAAGATGCTTTCTTTTTTTCCATTGTATAACTTTATCTCCTTTGTCAAAAATCAGGTGTTCATAGGTTTGTGGATTAATATCCAGGTCTTCAATTCTATTTCATTGGTCAATGTCTCTGTTTTTATGCCAATAACAAGCTGCTTTCATTACTGTAGCTCTGTAATAGAGTTTGATGTCAGGGATGGTAATGCCTCCAGAAGTTCCTTTATCGTATAGGATTGTTTGGGCTCTCCTGAATTTTTTGTTTTTCCATATAAAGTTGATTATTGTTCTCTCATGGTCTGTGAAGACTTTTGTAGGAGTTTTGATGGGGATTGTGTTGGATCTATAGATTGCCTTTGGTATAATTGCCATTTTTACTATGTTGATTCTCCTAATCCAAAAGCATAAGAGATCCTTCCATTTTCCGATATCCTCTTCCATTTTTTTCTTCAAAGCCTTAAAGTTCTTGTCAAATATATCTTTCACTTTCTTCTATTTCACATAAAGTTCAAGTAAGAATTTAACGGATTACTTATGCATTTCCCTCCTGAGGTACCAAGATCAACTGAACAGTACTGTATGTCCATATGAGGCAAGTTATTCTTGTTCCTGTTTATTTCTGATGTGTAGTATAGCAAGGCTCGTCATCTTGCCTCTCACAATCTGTGCTTCTGTCTGGTTCCTGGCACTTCAGAATTCTGTTGTCCTAATAGCATAAAGATTTCTCTGTTCTTGTAGATGGAGGCACGTACTAAAATCTTCATAAGTTAGAGTTTACTAGAGAAACAGAAATAATAGGAGTAGAGAAGAGAGGGACAGTGGAAGGGAGAAGGTGGGGAGGAGAAGCAGGTAGAGCGGGAGAGATGGGGAGAGGGTGAGAAAGATTGAAAAACTGGCTGGATAATCTTGCAAGTCTGACCAAGCTTTGTGAGTCTGTAGGGCAAATGATAGGAGATTCAATATGAAGCAACCATGACCTTGAGAACTAAAAGTATTGAATTTCTCCATTGCAAATGACAAGTCAAACTGCTGTGGAAAACTCTTAGTACTGGGATTTTAATCCAATAAAATATGAGACACCCATATTTCATAGGGCCACCTTACTCAGATTCTGCTGATCCCAATAACCGTGTTATCAAGTCACCAGGCACCAGAACTTATCTAAAGTCACAGACATTATACATAATCCTTAGAGATAATCACTTAGGAATCTGTAAGGAAGAGATCTCTGGTCAATATGCCTCATGGGGACTTCTTGCAGTTAGCTTGACACAGTGCAGGTGTTTTAACACTCCCTTTTCCTGCTTGTAGACTAGGGACCCATGGCATAAATTTTGCACACTTTTTATTTATAAACTTTACATTTCCCATGTAATTAGAAAGCTCACAAGTAGATGTATACATATCACTAAGATAAAAATAAATCTTTATGTCAGTTTGAGAGGGGGGCTGGGCCTGATGAGCTCTGTCCATCTTTAACAGGACAGGATCCCTTGTCAGAGGAGAAGACCGTGCTGCAAGAAGTATGGCTCTTTCTCTTAGCCAAACAAATATTTTAAAAATTAAAATCTTTTTCTTTTCTCCAGCAGAAGTCATTATAAAGACAAAACAATGCACTGTGGATTATCTTCCTTAGAGGACAGGAGAAGAGAGAAATGACTGCAGCCTTCAAAGCAGAAGTCTAACCCCTAACTTCAATGAATTTCCTTAGATGTACTTACCCCAGACTAGAACTCAAAGATAAAATGCACAGAATTCCCAGCACTCTCTGCATGTTTGACTGATACTTCCATTTTAAAAATAGCCATTTTCAAGCTTTCAGGTGAGGTTTGTATAATTTTAGTGAACAATAATCTAATTCTAAATAATCAGTTTGGGAGAATTGATTCTTAAAGCAAAAATACAGCACATGAACATGGATGTTACTGTCACAGTGGATATAGTTCATTTACTTTACTGATAGAAAAACTGAATTTTAAGATTAATGACCATACAGTATCTCTTTCATTTTTAAAAAATTTAGGTTTGTATCAGCAACAAGCAATCATCAATTACATAGTTCTGAATACCTCCTAATATCCATATGTACCCTTTCTTTTAGCTGTCAAAACATCAAAATGAACTAGGCACTTTGGTTTTGACAAGAAGAAGAAAGAAGGAAGACTCTTTTTTTTTTTTTGCAACACAACAAATTGCCTTTATTTCGGTATGCATCCATATTTCAACATTTAGTGGTCCTGAACAGAGTGAGGAACAGAGTGAGGAACATGGCTAGGCCCCACTGAAAACTCGTGACACGGAGCTCCTCCAGGTCCCTGCCGAGGGTCTGAGGAGCAGCAACACTGAAACCTGAGTCCACAGGGTCAGGGCCTCTGTTCCAGCTGTCAGGCTCCACATCAGACCGGATGGGTGGCCAGGGAGCCCTGTCCAAACCTCTTCAGTTTGTAAAAGCAAAGCAATTATGAGAAAAGGAACCAACACAGAACCCCGTGTGCTTAGGACTCTCCGCATGGCCTTTCATTGGGCGGAATCACCAAGGACCCTGAGCACTAGCAGGTTTGTTGCCTTGTGACTGCTCTGTTCACCTGAGCTCAAAGTGCATCAGCTAATGGTGGCAGCAGGGCTGAGGACCCAGCACCCCTTCCCAGGCTGGTGTCAAGTGAATGTGTGGTCCAGAGCTAAGTGAGGGAGGCCAGGCTCTTCCAACCTCATCTGATGGCTTCTGGCCACAGCAAGTGTTGGGTGGTGACGGGCAACAAGGGATTGAGGAGGGGGAAAGCAGCACCCCTTGATAAAGGTGGGGATACGGGGAAGCCCTGAATTCCTCACCCACCCTGCCCTCCCTCTGAGAAGGAAGACTTGAGCCTGGAAGTTATTAAGTAACATATTAAGGATCTTGAAGCTATAAGGTTTGGCTTTGGACACTAAATCTCATTTGATTTCCTTAATAAATATGCATCATGTTCAGATAATCTTCAACATGGCAGAGATGTCACCATGAAAATACAAACAAAGAAAGAAGCACAGATAAGACTCCAAATTGGAAGAAAGAAGGCATTGGACCAAGGGAAGAACAAGATAGCCTTGTGATCCTGCTGGTGCCCATAGTGCAGTGAGAGGAGGTCAGGATAGGAGCAGGTGGGGAAATGTCTACAAAGGGTTTAAGTAATACTGGCAAGGACAGTTACATTGTTATACACTGAAAATGTTTCCACCAAATGTCCTTGACCTTCTTTAGTTATGTCTCCAGAAAGAAAATCTGGTTATGGTCCTGTAATTAAACACTTGCCACAGCCCCTACAATAGCCTAGACACAGGACAAATGCATGCCTGGGTGGCTCTACATTGTGAGCATCTAACCCACCATCTCAGGTGCCCTGTACTGATTTGCCCCAACATTTTCATCACTGTTTTAAATATGCCCTCATCTTAAAGCATTAGGGATTTTAAAAGGAGTCCCCCTTTGAAAGCTCAGCAAAAGGCCCTCCCTGGAGGTGACTGAAGTCTTCTCCCACTGAGTGCAGTGACTCAAGGAGAAACAAAGGGAGGGGAGTGTAAAAAGTGCTCCACTGAACTGAATGTCTTCCCTCCTGACTCCCTCAGCAACTCCTCTTAAGGAAAAGGAAAGAGAAAGACTTAGAATTTGATCAATAAAATGACCAGAGTCTGATTTTTTTTTTTAAAATGGAAAAAGTCCAATGTGCTGTTTATTTCTCGTTGAGAAATGAGCAGAGAGCATAGTTAGGAGCCCCCTCCCCCTCTGCTCCTTCAGCCATCTCCACACAGCTCCTTCCTCACTAACAGCTAGGGCAAACACTTTCCAAGGAGCCTCGGTGCCCAGGGGAATTTCCTGGAGGAGGAACAGCAGCAGGAATGAACAGGCTGGCAGGTTTCAAGGCGCTGAGACCTGCCCCATGCTGTTTTGCTATTTGTGGAAAAAGAAAATAACAGAAAATCGTCATATTTTTTTCCCAATCAATTCTACAAGAGTGTCATGTGTCCGTGTGTGGAGAGCTTTCTGGGACAAAATCTTAAGTACAGTTTCTAACGCCAGATGAACATTCAAAGCATATTTAAAAACAGACGCGTCTGGTTGGCTGCATTATTTATGATTTTGATCATCTTCCCTTAAGATAGGTTTTGTCTTTTCTTATTGATCAAGTAAGGCTCTTGTCAGTAGAAAAAAAAATGTCCTCGCCATTTGGTCTATTTTCACAGGAAGCTTATGCCTGCTCAGAAGGTTTGCTGAATATAAAACTGAAGCAAATATGTCAAAGCTCTGAAAAGTGTGTCTCTCTAAATCTGTATCTTCGTGATACTTTGCTACATTGTGAACTTCCTCAGGCTGGTAGAGGTTAAAATATCATGTTTGGAGGTATGGAGTCTGTCTTTTGAATATCCGTTTAAAGGTAACAAAAATTGGATCCAAATTAGAATTCTAAAGCTTTCAACTTTTTCTTTTGAAGACCCCCCCCAGCTACCTAGTAAGGAGGATCTATCTATCTATCTATCTATCTATCTATCTATCTATCTATCTATCTATCTATCTATCTAGAGCAATAGTTGGTAAAATATACTTTTGAAGCAATAATTTTGGGGGAAAAGTTAAGAAACCTATTATTACAGATTTGCAAAGTGCAGAATGTTGCTATGCGTTCTTAATCACTAAGTATCAACGAAGTGAATGTTTTCTTTAAAATTTTATTTCTCCTAAATTTTTCCTTATCGAGTCGATAATAGTGGGCATTTTATGTAGCTACTCTTTTAATTTTGCTTCGTTTTACGGGGCAGGGAGCTACCTTCTGGGTTCGAGTGCTGGGCGCCCTCATCCTTTGTAGATCATACTCAAAAGATACTATTTTCTCTCCGTTTGACATTTTGATCAGTCGCCCTAAAATCACCACTGTACAATCTAAATGACTAAATTAAAATTCCAAGAATTCTGCTGGTGGCCTGGAGACCCATCAGCCTCTTCAGTCTGGATTGGTGGAGGATAAGCCCGGGGATGGAGCCAGGAGATGCATGTGAGCGCGCTGGGGAGAAGAAAGTTTGAGCAGAAGTATAGGAGTTGACCTGCAGATTAGGGTCTCCTTCTAGTCCTGTTGCTGGTGTGCTAGAAGCCGGGAGGTGTCACGTGCCAGAGGTCTGAAGATTTTTATTTGGCTGCTGTAAGTCCTAGATCCCGGTGGGCAACAATGCTCGGCCTGGGTTCATACCCAAAGAAGGACATTTAGCTTTGTTGGTTTGTCATTAAAATACACTCAGTGAAGCAAACAGAAATATCTGTAGTGCTCCGGAAGTCATTCCCATCTCCTTGGTATCGCCACCCACAAGCCTTTATGCTGCCGGTGTATCTGTAGATGAATCTTGGAGGAGGGGTGCCCCTGAAAGCTGGCGTTAGGACCTTGGCTCCCTCCACCACTGCAGAATTGAAGGCCGAAGAAAGGTTGAACCAAAGCCTACAGGTGCTGACCACTTCGCTGGTGTGGTAGAGGAGGGGAGGCGTTACACGCCAGAGGTCTCAAGAAAACCCGGGAATTTTTACGTGGCATCTGTAAGCCACAGAACCCGGGGGACAACAATGCTCAGCCTGGGTTCAAACGCAGAGAGACATTTAGCTTTGTTGGTTTGATTTCTCATTAAAATACACTCAGTGAAGCAAACTACACTATTTACTATAGCAAATTACTATGCTAAGAAATATCTGTAGTCCCCCGGTAGTCATGCCCTGCTCCTTGGTATCTTCACTCACAAGTCTTTATACCGCCAGTGCCTCTGTAGGTGAATCTTGGAGGAGGGGTGCCCCTGAAAGAAGGCGCTAGGACCTTGACTCCCACCACCACTGCAGGTCTGAAAGTCTGAGGCCTTAAGCACCGAGCTCATTAACAAGTGGAATCGCAGCCCTAGAGCCCTCCTGGCTCAGTAGAAACAAATTCTTCAGGCTCACAACACCCCCTGGGCTAGGTTAGGGGCTAGCCTTTGACGCGCCCTGCTGGAGTTCAGCATCACCCTAACACCTGTCTGGGCACTCCCCTTTTCTCCCACTTCTGCACCTTACATCACTGCCCCATTTTTGCAGCATCCAACACAGAAACTCCCAGCACGCACACGCGCGGGCGCACCCTATTCCAGGGCACTGGGGCCGCTTCTCTAACACGATTGCTCAGAGGGACCTAGCGTGCTCTACTCCCTTACAAAGAAGGTCTTGAAAAACCTAAGCCCTTTCCATCTTGCAGGGCGCCACTGGAGCTCTGCCGCCTGGAAGGCCTGTCCAGCTACAAGGAGACTCCATCAGGGAGTTTTCAAACTTCCCGGGGCTGTCTAGAACTGCGCGAAAAAACGAGCAGAGAGTCTCAAGCACAGACTTCAATAGCTTTACCGGTTGGCAGCCAGCCGCGATGCGATATATCCACCCGGAATCTGGGTGATGATGGAGTAGCTTTACCGGTTGGCAGCCAGCCGCGATGCGATATATCCACCCGGAATCTGGGTGATGATGTAGCCCCAGAAGAAGGAGCCGTGAATCATCCCCACGGTTTCAGGGTCCCAGTTGAATTTGGCTTTCTATAAGAACAGAGGAAAACTGCAAAGAAACAACAGGTCAGGGGTGGCAAAGCAGAGTCAGCGCCCCTAATTCCCTTTCGGAGGTTTGTGTGCCATGAACCTTTAAACACGCAGGACATTTTCTGCAACACCGAGGTCAGGGGCCTAATTTTCGTTTCGTAACAAAATAGCTGCTGACAAGAGGGACTCCTTTTAAAAGCTGTTGTGTTTCCCAAAGAAATACGGGCCCCCAGGCTTCCTCGCGGACTGGACTGTGGTCAGTGAACCTGGGACCTCCTTAACAGGGTTAAGACATTTGGATTCTCCGAAAAGAATATTGGTTAAGGTCCTTTTGGCTGTTGCCAGCCAGTAAGAATGCAGTAGTGGGGTGACTCCCATAATAAAATGCAACCCTCAAGAGGAACGCAGGGAGAAAAAAAGGTTTGAAGGGATCAGAACAGGTGTCTCCACCAAATCTGGGTGGGCAGGACAAAAGAGTTTGGGAACAGTCTGGCAGAGAGTTTGGAGAAGGTGTGTGGTGGCGGGGAGAGGGCAGCGGCTAAGGTTCTGTTTCAGAGCTGTGTGAATGTCAAGCCTTGACTGCGCCCAGACCACACTGGTCCACAGCACAAGATGCGCCTCTCATAAACCTGGAGCTAAATATCTGCAAGTTACTGAATTACTGTAAAGGTCTAAGCTGTTACCTTGCCCGGGTAATTGGGACTGCCGTTATTTCTCTTGCAATGAGAATGTCCTGAGTATCCTGGGCTCCAGAGGGCCCAGGGACTCTAGTTTGGCTCCTCAGAGTGTTCTCAGTTTCTGCCACCAAACGAAGCAGTTTTACTAAGGTCCCTGGAAAGGTCTCTGTGACCTTCAGCTCGCCCTCTCCCTCTTCACCCCACCTCACTGCTACCACTTTCACAAACAGCAGAGTTCCCTACCCAGCTGGGTATTTCTCTCCCAGCTGGAATTCTGTTCTTGCCTAAAGAGATGCTGGTGAAACCAGTTATACATATGGTAATTTGACTGCAGGATTTGTTGCTTGTTTGAGTTAGATAACAAAACAAGTTTTCTGTTTTTAACTTTGTTTTCCTGGGCGGGTGTGATCTGAAGGGAGCCAGGGGAACTTTATAATGTTACACTTTCCAGTTAAAGAAAAATGCTTTCTTTTAGATTTAACAAATATTGTTAGCTCTTAGCTGGTACTTCTTTATATGAATCTAGTGAGCTAGACACTATTTTACACCTTGCAAATGAGGACAGAGAGGCAGGGAACCTAGCGAAGAAGGGAGATAATAGCACTCTAGTGGTCTTTTCTAGAATAGCTGGACCGAGGGAAGGTTTAGACAATATGCAAACCTTTCGGTTCCAGTGGGGCAAACAAGCTAGCCACAGGTGAGTGGCTAGCGGAGGAAGTCCCCTCTAGGGCTTTGCCAATGCCCACCTCCTTGATAACTTTGCCTCTGCGGTGGATGATGGTGCTGTTGTTGACCATGTCCACAATGGCCACACCCAGGTTGCAGCGGATGCCAAAGGAGATGCAGAAGCCGAGGCCGCTCATGATGGCTATGATGTAGCGGCGAGGCAGGGCAAAGCAGGTGCAGTCACACAGTGGGGCCTTCTTTTCAGGCACCTCTAGTGGCTTGCCATCCTCTGTCAGCTCAATGGTCTCACCGGTGTCTTGCTTCTCCTCCAGTACCCTGAACATCAGATTAAGAAGCAAGCATGTCCCCCAGAGAGTTTAGGGGACAAAGATGCCCTAAGTTCAGCCAGCATTCAGTTTCCTCAACCCTCAGGAACTGGAGAGTTGGTCTCTGACCTCTTTTTTGCTGCCTGGTTAAAATGCCTACAATAGAGAGTCAGCCTGCTCTTAAATTCTGTGAAATTCTAAGCCCTTCTCCCTGGGCAGCAGCACCTACACTTTAATACCCTTGGGCTTAACTCAGGGAACCCCAATTCTATCACCTTTCTGGTCTCCATTCACATACAGGCCCCTTGGCCGCAACTTTTGAGGTACCAGGTGAAAGGAAGAGGGTTGGGAAAAGAATGTACCCTAATGGATGCCCTCCCTGGCTCATAGGTGCTTTAATCATGGCTACTATGGATCCTTTCCATCAACTCCAGGGCTTGAGAAGGGCCTGACAGGACCAGGGACAACTCTAACTCTATCCAGGTGCAGCTCCTTAAGGACCACCTTCTTCCTTGATCCTAGTCCTCACTGGACCCCAGGGGTAGCCTTTTCTATCTGGTGGCCTCCCTGTCAAACACTTCTCAATCCTTTACTTTGGTGAACTGCTTCATCACTCCCTCCCCTTCTCTTTCTCCCCTCCCCCTCCCTGCCTCTCTCTGTCTCTCTGTCTATCTCTCCCTTCCTCTCTCTGTCTCTCTAACTCTGTCACTCTCCCTCCTTCTCTCTGTCTTTCTGTCTCTCTGTCTGCCTCTCTCTCTCTCTCTCTCTCTCTCTCTCTCTCTCTCTCTCTCTCTCTCTCTCTCTCTCTCTCTCTCTCTCTCTCTCTCTCTCCTCTTTACTCCTGTTAGAATGTGTGACACTTCAGCTTCCTTCCAACAACATGAGTAATTAATCAGTAACAATCTTGCATCACTACTATCTCAGCTACAACATACAGAAAAATATCTCAGGCCCATTTCCCGATGCAGAAAATGAGATTTCCGGATTTACCAAGGGGCACCCACACCACTTTCTGTACCACTAAGAGGAAATCTCATTTTATTTCACAGGATTTGACTCTTCTCTATCTGATCCTTGTAGGACTGGGAAAGGAAAAGAGATTGGATGTTAAAATGGCCTTGAGAAAAGAGGATGTTGTTCTCATATCTACCACATCTATAAATTGTTATTTTTTAAATAAGAGAACAGGCTAAAAATTAATAGCTTTCTCTCAATGAGACAGTGTCTTCACTTAAAATTGGCCAACATTTTCCCAATCTCTCTTGTAGGTACTTTTATTCCTATATCCACGATTAAATGGTGCACCATTGATCTCACACACACACACATGCGCGCGTGCGCGCACACACACACATGAAGTCTGTGGAATTTTAACATCAATTCCTGACATGTATATCTTGGACTACGGCTTCCAAGAAACTTGAAGCTCTCTTCAAATTCTATCAAATTTCACTACAGAACAGGTCATTAAGACTAGACTTCATGGGTATTTATCACAGATATGGAAAGCAAGCACCAGAAACAAGGCCTTTCTTTCTGCAATAAAGGAATTTAATGGGTTTGATTATTTTTGCCTTGGCTTTGTATACCAACATTTACAAAGTTGAACTCTGAACCCGAATTTCTGACTTCACAGGTTTCTGAACAGCTACAAGACTGCAGGGTGCTTGCAGCATCTACTGCCACAGAGGTGCGTGATGGTGCCTGCTGAAGCCCACCTGAACCAAGCCACATGGAAAATAGAGATGTACATGGGTCATCTGGGTTACAACTCTCACTGAAGCCAAGGCTTCAGTTTCCACATGTAAAAATGAATGCTTTTCAATTTGTCTGCTTTATTTTGCTTATATCACTAACAAAAAATAGTATTCCTAGAAGATAGAACACATCTAGCAGGACTTGGATTAGACAAACTACAGTGTGCTTAGTGTAGTGATTATGAAAAGCATAGGATTTAAACATTTTTCTATTACTTTCAAAATAATTTTTCAGTTTATGGTTCTATTTGTTCTTAAATTACTGTGACTTTTCCCAACAAGAGAAAGATTCCTAACTGTCTAATAACATAATTATTTGTTACATAGCAAACAAATAAAAGTACATATCTGGCCTTTTAGGTTCATGAGAGAAACATCAATGATCAACTATTGATATTTTTTGATCCAGTTTCATTCAATACAGAATTTCCCATGAGAAAGTCTTCATTATTTTTCTGCAGCTGAGATTAAATTTCTTTTTATCATTAGTTTTTGACATTTATTCTTGAAAGGGATTTGGCTTTTGTTATTCACTTGTCTGGATCAAATGAAATTTAAATTTGGGGAATTTAAAAGAAAAACAGCAGGCTTTCTGAATAGGTGCTGAATGGACATTTCAGGCTTAAGAGTTGGGTTGGAAGATGTGACAATCCCCAGGTAATCACACAAAATTACACACACACACACACATACACAATGACAGGTGCATTTAATGCCACATCACTGCACTCATAAACAGGTTCTCTCAATGTGCCGCGGTATTTGGGCTGGTGCTGCTGAGAAGTGCTTGCTCTGGAAGTCAACTCACAGAAAAACAATGCAAATTCCCGATTTTGAAGGCTTATTGCAATAAATCCGCTGGCTTTTAATCAGAGGGATCAGAAACGCTACAGAACCCTGTGTTAGGGAAAAGGAAAAAGAACCCCTACTGTCTAAAACGGTGACTTTGCTGATCAGAGCTCATAGCTCTCAGAACCCTTGGGAGCATCCCAGGCCTCAGGTGAGCTAAGCCGCTGTTAGCTTCCTGCCTTAACGTGGTCTCCTCCCATCGCGCCAGCGTAAGTATGCTCTGCGGCAGAGTGGCAGAGTCGAATTTAGACTGAGGTTAGCTGCTTTTTGCGAACGTGAGTGAGTAACAGACACACAGCTGTGATTTAGGCAGTCTCAGGGGAGACTTTCCAAAAAAGCTGACCGCGCCCATCAGTGTGCGCGAGTCGCAGCTAAGCATTTCAGCACCACGGACAGAGGAAGTTCAGGAACCCAGAATGCTGCTTTTGGCTAGCCAGCTTGCTAACTTCCTAGGGGAGCTGGGAGCACAGCCCTGACCAAGGGCCTTTCTAGGGCTCTTCAGGAATGGATGCTATGGAAACCAAGTGGGGAGATGTCATCGTCTGCAGAGTTCTCAGGAGGAAAACTGCATTTGGCTCTGCAAGGGAGGAGGGCTTTATTAAGCACTGACAAGTTACTCTGCTTGGCCAGCTTGGCCATGCCAGCTCTGACAGCATGGCGGGGAAGCAACACTGCAGGAGCTTCTCCTTAGGTGTGTGGTGCCCACAGGAACACCTGGTATCCCTCGGATATAAAGCAAATGTTTATGGGATTTATAATAATATTGTTTGCGTTTGATTCAACTCCTAAGACGAACAACAAAGGATGTAGAGAGAAAGAAATGGAGGGGGACAAAGAAGGCAGGAGACAGAAGGAGGATACACAGAAGGAAAATGACATCTGTAGCCTTAGAGCACTCTGTTAAGTAAACGACAGGCAGTTTGATATGAACTCTTCGGGATCCTAAGCTGTTTTAAATGACCTAATACACAGCACACTGCTGAATTATCTCCATACAGGTAAAATTTATGCCTATACTTATAATTGTCAGCAAATAATAATTGGTAATGTTTTAACATTTTATTTCAATATACTTACATTCTATTGAAATTTTATCTTTTCCCCTTTATGATACCTTCTCCCAAGGGGGAAGTTATTTTTGCTGTTGTTGTTTGTTTGTTTTGAGAGACAATCACACAAGACTTTCCATCTTGGATGCATATGTATAACATGAATGAGCTTATTTCATTAAGCAAAACAATTAAATAGTGCTGAATTAATGTGAATTATTTTTTTAATATTTATTGAGCTCTACATTTCTCTCTGCCTCTCCCTTCCCCCCTTGAACCTCCCCCAAGGTCCCCATGCTTCCAATTTACTCAGGAGATCTTGTCCTTTCTACTCTCTACTTCCCATGTAGATTAGATGGATGTAAGTCTCTCTTAGTGTCCTCATTGTTGTCTAAGTTTTCTGGGATTGTGGTTTATAGGCTGGTTTTCTTTGCTTTATGTTTAAAAACCACCTATGAGTGAGTAATCTGATAATTGTCTTTCTGTGTCTAGGTTACCTCACTCAAAACAATGTTTTCTAGTTCCATCCATTTTCCTGCAAAATTCAAGATGTTGTTATTTTTTTCTGCTGTGTAGTACTCCATTGTGTAAATGTACCACAATTTCCTTATCCATTCATCAGTCGAGGATCATTTAGGTTGTTTCCAGGTTCCAGCCATGACAAAAAAAGCTGCTATGAGCATAGTTGAGCACATGTCCTTGTTGCACGACTGAGCATCCTTTGGATATGTACCCAAAAGTTGTATTACTTGGTCTTCAGGAAGGTTATTTCCTACTTTTCTGAGAAATTTCCACACTGACATCCAAATGGGTTGTACCAGCTTGCATTCCCACTAAAAATGCAGGAGTGTTTCCTTACCCTACAAGCTCTCCAGCATAAGTTGTCATCAGTGTTTTTGATTTTGGCCATTCTTTCAGATATAAGATGGAATCTCAGAGTTGTTTTGATTTGCATTTCTCTGATGACTAAGGATTTTGAACATTTCCTTAGTGCCTTTCAGCCATTTTAAATTCCTCTGATGAGAGTTCTAGGTTTAGGTCTTTACCCCATTTTTTATTGGATTATTTGTTCTTTTGGTGTTCACATTCTTGAATTCTTTGTATATTTTGGAGAGAAGACCCCTGTCTGATATGGGGTTAGGGAAGATCTGTAGGCTGTCATTTTGTCTTGTTGAGCATGTCTTTTGCTTTACAGAAGATTTTCAGTTTCAGGAGGTCCCATTTATTAATTGTTTTTCTCAGTGTCTGTGCTGCTGGGGTTATATTTAGGAAGTGGTCCCATATGCTAATGTGTTCAAGTGTACTTCCCACTTTCTCTTCTATAAGGTTTAGTGTGGCTGGCTTTATGTTGAGGTCTTTGATCCATTTGGACTTGAGTTTTGTGCATGGTGATAGATATGAGTCTTTTTTCATTCTTCTACATGTTGATATCCAGTTATGCCAGCATTACTTTTAAAATATGCTTTCTTTTTTCCATTTGATATTTTTTGCTTCCTTTTCAAAGATCAGTTGTTCAAAGATGTGTAGATTGATATCTGGGTCTTCCATTTGGTTCCATTGGTCCTCCTGTCTGTTCTTATGCCATCCAGGCTGTTTTCAGTACTTTAGCTCTGTAGTAGAGTTTGAAGTCAGGGATTGTGAATCCTCCAGATAATATGAATTATTAATGTAATACACCTGGGTTATAACCCTCTTAGATGCAGTTAAGGCAAGTGTTTATTAAACAGACTGGCCTTGAGCTACATCCCTAAGGTCAAACCTTGGATGCTATTTGAACCAACAGGGAGATTGGGTTTTCTATAGGAACTATTGGATTGCCTCCCAGAGGTATAACTCTATATGCAGAATCATATAAGAACAAGCAAACTTGACTATTTCAAATGATGTATGGAAAATGTGTTTCCCAAAGGTAGAGATAAAAACATCACAAAGACCTAAAACACCTTTGCAATTGTTAAGTCCAATGCTGGTAAAGTTATATTTAACTAGGCAGTATGGTTGAGAAAGGATTCTAGTAGCACATTTTCATTATTTCAGTACATATGCGTCACAGGAATATATTATATTAAATATATATTTTAATAACTATGAAGTCATCTTCAAAAAAGTATCCCTAGAAGGCCACTCAATGAACACTATGTACTTCCATAGGAGATTCGGTATTAAGAGAAAACCTCTTATCAAATTGTCTCTTCACAAACAAAATTACGTGCCCTCAGGACTTGTTTTATGCAGTCATCTTTTAAAATACAGCTATACAAATATTTAGTGACTGAACTCACTGAAATACATTTATTTAGGAATATCCATGATATGTTCATTGTGGAGAATTGCTGCTCAGTCTCCAGAGACTGAGGGATGTCCTCAGGTTCTGCTCACATGAGTAGCTGGCCCCACTATAACATACCTATTCAGCAATTCAACAGACTTTCTTCATGTGATCCAAAACCCCAAATGCTGATCATGAATTCGTTGCGTCCTAGCAAAGATTCATCTTTAGACAAATATATAGTGATGACTTAGGAATATAATGTAGAGATCATTTTCAAAGCCTTCATTTCTATGGACATTCTCTGTTTCACTGTAAACATTAAATATCTCTTCTCTTCCACCATCTGCTTTCCTTCTGAGGAAGCTTTCCCTACAAGGTTTCATTCATATAACTCATGTGCATAACAGATTACAGTTTATGAATGGTTCACACTCAGGTGACCTCATTCATCCCTGGCAATTCTCTGAGTGATGATGCTTTTTATTTCCGTTTTCTAGAAGAGAAGAATAAGGTCTACAAATTACAGTACACTGTGTGCCTGGTAATAAGGATGATGGAGCAGAATAAGTTGGGGTACTCTCTCATTGTCAGGGATAAAATTAAAATAGAGAAATAATTCATGAGGTCAGGCGGAGCCCAAGATGAGGCAAACTTACCAAGTATCCAGGACTCATCTCTCTCTGAATCACACTTTGAACACCAGCAGCCTGGAGGAGGCAGCTGAGAGCAACTGCCTTGGGGTTGGTTCGGATTTTGTTGCTGTCATAAGATGCTCAATGACTTTACATGAATAAATTTAACTTTCCTTGTGGGTACAAAGAAAGGTTTACAGTAAGTTATCTCTGTCATCTGTCATGTATTCTATTTGCAAAATCACACAGCTTCTGTTTTTTCATTGAAAGGAAATGTTTCTTTAGTTGTTGCTAGTATTAAGGTGTTTCAATATTTAAGCATAAGGTTAGTAATAAGGAAAGCAGAGGGTGGCAAATACAATTTTCAAAAGCATGTGCCCATTTGAAAATTCTATCTTCTTATAGAGACTTACTTCTTGTCTATGATTAGATAGGCATTTCACATATGATTGTATAAATAACTGTATGAATGGATACCTTGGTATTTGCATAAGGGATTTGTTTATGTGAAGAAATACTTAAAAGGATTATTTAAATGTCTTGCAAATGTTGCCTTCTGGTGGAAGGATATGTTAACGCACTAAAAAACGATTGTAACCTTTAATTATGTAATTTATACTACTGCTTCTTTTTTCTTTCTTTCTTACCCTTTTCTCTGGTATTATCTGTTAAAATTAAATCTACAACTACAGGTTTGGAGTCTCTCTTGTGGCCAATGTGTTTACAGTCATCACTGATTATTAAATTCCTGCTATAGAGTAGTTGGTTGAGAATTTCTCACTTGAATACAAAGGAAATTATGCTGTGCTGAAGTTTAGAAATGTCAGCTGATCTTACAATGTGTGTGTGTGTGTGTGTGTGTGTGTGTGTGCAGTATAGGTAACATACATGAATCATACTGAAAGTCATATATAAATTGTTCCTAGTGGTGTTGATATCACAAGTCAGCATTCTCAGTTCTCCAAGACTCTCAAATGAAACACTTGTCTGTTGTCAACGTTCAGCTCTACTTTAGCTCCACCCTTGGCTTGGTCGTCGTGAACTCATGAGTTCAGTGAGAAAAGCAGAAAGTATAAATTCTCAAAGAGAGAAATATGCTTCAGTTTCTGACAGCACGGCTTAATTTGCCTCTAAATGCTTACGTAAATGTTCACTGTAATAACCCCAGAGGGCTTTCCAGTATAGGCCAAGCAATCTCTGGGATTCAGATTGACTATATTCTTATCAAGAGTTTTTAAGTGAACAGTTTTCAGTTAAATTTTATTTAGCTTTGTAAGCAGAGATTATTTGTTTCCTGACTATTCAGACCCAAATAATCACATTAGAAACTATATTAATTACAACACTGTTTGACCAATGATTCAGGCATATTTCTAGCTAGCTCTTACATCTTGAATTAACCCACTTCAATTAATCTGTGTATTGCTACCAGGCTGTGGCTTACCTGTAAAGATTCTCAGTGTCTGTCTCCTTCGGCAGCTACATGGTTTCTCTTTGACTCTATCTACTCTCTCTCTTTCTCTGTTCTGATTTCCTGCCTGGCTTTACTCTGATAAGTCATAAGCTTTATTAATCAACCAATAAAAACACCACATATACAGAAGGACACCCCACATATTCTTCCCTTTTCTGTCTAATTAAAAAGGAATGTTTCAACTTTAACATAGTGAAATTTCATATAACAAAATAGGTATGAAGCAAGAATTATAGTTGCAATATTTTTGTGAGTTATCATAACTAAAGAAAACTATAATTATCTGTCTTGAACTTCAACAAAGACCCCAAAAGAATGTAATATTACCTAAGTAAACAAAAACTGCAATGTACGCAACTTGCAAATCTCTAGAATTGACAGTGATATCTTGTTGCCTGGACTGTTACCCAAAGTGCTTCTGTACTTTGGGGCATCCAATCTTCAGCCTACAGGCCCATAGTATCTGGCAGACTTTTCCATGAAGCAGGAAATTTCAAAGACTGCTTCACCTATATTGGCAGTTTGTTAGTCACTTTCTTCTGTAACCTGCGGAATGTCTTCACTTTCATGAATCAGGAACCCTTAAGGGCTGTCTCACTTTCTTTAGGCAAGTTCATCAGTCATTTTTCTGTGGGGCCTCATGTCCAGTTCATAAAATATATTATCAATCAGCCCAGGCAAAAGCAGTTTTGTGCCCAAATCGTTAGCCTTGCCACATTGAAGGAAAATGCTATAACAAATTTCTTCAATGTTCATCAACCTCTCTGAAGGAATTGATGCTGCCAAAAGCAGACATGTCTCACTGTTGAGAAATGTCTAAGTTCTTAAAACAGTTTAAATGCCATAGTCTGTGGGTCTTTGGACTGTTGAAGATTATCTATCTAACTGAAATATATCTCCATATAACTAGAAAACCTAGTTAACATAATTAAAAGTTTGGGTATTATAGATGACTCCCTTTTAATATATATTTCTTATGTATATATTACATACTTAAATGAGCTACATAAACATAATACCTCAAACAAAAGTAGGAATATATGTATATATTTATTTAGAAAAATATATATTAAAAAAATCAACTTTAAATCTGTATCAATTGACCAAGATCCATAACAATAAAAAGCATTTATCTTTATATCATACCTTTGATAAATGAAAACAAACATTTATAAACAA
>NW_026068084.1:977881-1081815 GCF_014885135.2 Alexandromys fortis
CAAAACCCCGTGCCATTGTCCTTGGCTTCTCATCAGCCCTCATTGTTCGCCATGATCAGAGAGTCTGTTTTTATCCCATGCTTTTTCAGTCACAGTCCAGCTGGCCTTGGTGAGCTCCCAATAGATCAGCCCTACTGTCTCAGTGGGTGGATGCACCTTTTGTGGTCCTGACTTCCTTGCTCATGTTCTCCCTCCATCTGCTCCTCATTGGAACCTTGGGAGCTCAGTCCGGTGCTCCAGTGTGGGTCTCTGTCTCTATCTCCATCCATCACCAGATGAAGGTTCTATGGTGATATGCAAGATATTCATCAGTAAGGCTATAGGATAGGGTCATTTCAGGTTCTCTATCCTCAGCTGCCCAAGGAACTAACTGGGGACATCGCCTTGGGCTCCTGGGAGCCACTCTAGGTTCAAGTCTCTTGCCAACCCTAAGGTGGCTCCCTTAACTAAGATTTGTGCTTCCCTGTTCCCCTATCCAACCTTCCTTTATCCCAATCATCCTGTTTCCCCAAGTTCCCTCCATCCTCCCCTTCTCACTTTTCTCTCCCCATCTCCCCTTACCCCCATCCCACCCCACCCCCAAGATCCCAATTTTTCCCCCGGCAATTTTGTCTACTTCCCATAGCCAGGACTGACCACTATTTTTTAAATTCCAAATGGGCGTGGCTAGGACCAATTCCACGGCCCTGCCTGTTTGTTCCACCCAGTCCATCACGGCAGGGTACATTCACCACCTCTGTGAGCCATGCTCACCATCCCAGTTCCAGGGACACTGTGGATCTATGTTGCCATTAAGCAATTAGTAGCACACTGCTCAGGAACCACATTTATGTGCAGGACATCCCAAAAAAGTCTGAGTTCCTGCTGTGAGCACAAACCAGGAAGCCAGATCTTAAAGAATCTATGCAATTTTTTGCCACTAACACTGAGTCAGGAAGACTTCTTTTAAAGAAGCCACACCTCTGCTTGTCGCCAGCAAACAAAATCTGTCTGAAAACTTGTGGCCACCAAGGATCTGTGTTTAACTCTATTCCTTTGTGTCTAGAATTCTTTCCCAAGCTCTCTCAGTTTTTATGTGAATGTATTTGCCCCAAGTTGGGGAGCCATTTTGTAGATGGAGATTGCTTATTTGTTTCCTGTGCTCAGACCCAAATAATGACACAGAAACTATATTAATTACAACACTGTTCAATCAATGATTCTAGCTAGCTCTTACATTAGCTTATTCTAGCTAGCTCTTGAATTAACCCATTTCCATTAATCTGGGTTTTGCCACAAAGCTATGGCTTACTGGCAAAGCTCTCCTTTGGAATCTACATGACATCTCTTTGACTATGCCTTCTCTCTCTCTCTCTCTGTCTCTGTCTCTCTCTGTCTCTCTGTCTCTCTGTCTCTCTCTCTCTCTGTCTCTCTCTCTCTCTGTCTCTCTGTCTCTCTCTCTCTGTCTCTCTCTCTCTCTGTCTCTCTCTCTCAATGTTTTGATCTTCTGCCTGGATTTGCTCTACTAAGCCATTGGCCTAAATAACTTTATTCATAAACCAACTACAGAAGAAGATTCCATATCAGCCTGCAGCCTTGGAACCTCTCTCTTTTTGTATCATTTTAAAACCTGTTGTACTGTGGCTGGAGAGATGAAGGTTCGGTGGTCAAGAGCACTTGTTGCTCTCTCAGAGGACCTACAGTCAGCCCACATGGTGGTTTGCACCTATCTGTAACTCCAGTTACAGGGGATCCACGTTGCTTTTGCCATCTGAAGATACCAAATATGCACATAGACACACATACAGGCAAAACACCTACACGCAGTGTGTCTGTGGGTTCTTTCTGCTTTGTTTTGTGCTTTGCCTTTCTTAGTCAACTAGAGAAGACCTATCACCTGGTACTATCTCTACCACACTCCTGTTTCTATGATGATGATGTGGGAAGGGATATGGACATGATGTGATCCTTCTGAAATGTCCAGCTGGAGCCAATGTCATCAAAAATATCCTTACACAGAAACAGAGAGGTAGGAGTATCAGAAAAACTTGTGGAGAAACAAATGAGTCTGATCATCTCAATTGTTAACTAGGATAAGAAGGCTGTTGACACCAGCCTCTGGAAACTGGGAATATAAAGGCTTAGATGTTCTTCAGTAACTAGAATATAGCTCTGTCAAATACCAAAATATTGGGTAAGTAAGACTTAGGTCAGTGTCTATTTTAATCTGCAAATTTGACTAAATCAATGGGAGTGTGTATATGTGCCTATACCATCAGATTGTCTAGATTTGTTGTTTTACAAAACAATTGCAGCAAAATCATAAAACAACAACAAAACCACTCAATAGTTTCCTTTACTTTATTAAAGATATTTTTGTTGGCACAATTTTTTCTTATTTTCCTTTTATGTAACTGTGGAAGAAGAGTTGGATGATTCCAGGGGTAGCTCCTCCGCATCGAGTGGCTAAGTACTGACTAGGGACTACATACCAGCCCTGAGGCAGGCCACACATCAGTGTTTAGTGCAGGATTGCTGCACAGCTATGGAGGGCAGACATATGCTCTGCTCCACACAGGCTGAAACCTCAGGGTGAAACAGACTACTCACTCCAACACCACTGCTTGGTCATAGCTTTTTCTGCTATAACTTCTCTCTTCCTTTTGTTCTCTTCAAGATGTTTTTTGGAGTTGAAAACAGGGATGGCGTCATGTGGACCTCATATGCTCTGTATAAGAAAAAGCTTCCTGGTTTGTGCTAATGGCACAAATGGCCCTTGCTCTTTTGAAATGTCCTGTTACAGAACACTTAAATGGGATTTGTGAGTAGCCTACTCTTCCTTGTTTAATGGTGACATAGACATTGTGTTTACCTTGAGTTGGGATGGTGAAGATGGCTTGCAGAGGCAGTGAACATACTTCTGCCATATTGGATGGGGTGGAGCCAACAGGCAAATCTGGGGCTTAGCCATACCTACTTAGAATTAAGAAAAGGCACCTACAGTCAGAAAATTCAAATACACAATAAAGACAGATGTAGACAAAAATAAACCTCTGATTGCATCACAGAGTATTTTAAAAAAATGTATGTAGGCTTAAGAAAAAAATGGGTAATAGAAAAATAAGCCATGAAAAGAGGAATATACACAGAATCTGGATTATGTATATTATCATGTTTTCTTTAAATTTGTTGACTGTTAATGAGCTAACTGCAGAGACATTTGATTGTGGGGTCTGCTAATCTAAACCAACACATATTTTTTAAAGGTATCTTGACTTCAAAATTTGAGTCCAAGTATATATTACTTTGGAAAAGATGTTCTGCTTTTGTTTCCACAGAAGTTGTGACCATGTGGATTTCTTCCAGGATAATGTAGTTTGATGCAACAAGACTTTCAAACGGTTTCTGTGAACTCTAAGAATACTTCACCCAACAAACAGCAGGAAACAATTTAGAGACAACAATGCAGTGGGAATTAAGTTGGGAGCTCTTGTACACTTATGTTTTGCACTACACACTGTAAGTATGGCTACTGTACAGGTTTAGTTTTCTCAACAAAAGCATCATTATCACTCCATTAATTTCTAGAGAATTGCATTCTTCTCAAAACATTTAAAATGAATATGGTTGCCATTTCATTTATTTGCTCAATATCACCTTTCTTTCCATAGCTCAGAAATTGTATTTCTGAACATAAGAGTATTATTATGGTCAACTTTATGATATGAGATTACTCAGCTGATGGTATGCTGAGTGTGTGTGTGTGTGTGTCTGTGTGTCCATGCATGTGTGCATGCATGTGTTGGGAGTATGCTTACTATGGAATTTGAAGCAAAAACTTTCAAAACAGACAGGATTCCCTTACCTTTCTCATCCAGGATTATATGAAGGAGATCTCAGGCAACATGCCTTTTCATAAAGTACCTCTGAAATAAACATATTCTCAAAAATCCACATAATGCCAGACATAAAGTGTGCGATAGAAATTGGACACTTTTAGGGAAGACCGTCTATGATATGAGTCTTTTCTTTAAGGGTGAAAGTGTGGGAGGGTGGACCTGAGAGCAATGGGAAATGAGTGTGATTGGGATATGATGTATGAAATTCCTAAATAGTTAATAAAACTATTATATTTGGGGGAAAATGTTAGACATGGTCCGTGATTCAGAGTACAGGGTCGCTGGCTCCCAGCCTCCTCTGGTTATCTGTTGATTTGATTTTCATGGATGGGTGAAATCAGAGTCCACAGAGAAGGCACAAGTGAGTGTTGTCTCCTCAGCTGCTCTAACTGGAGGATTCTTCTTCATCTCTTTTTGCTGCCAATTCATTTGCAAAGGAAAACCAGTTGTTAGCCCAGTGGAGATCTTACAGTCTGAATACTGGTGATTTTGTCTCCTTTAACATGACCCTCAGACACCCATGCTTTCTGTGAATTTGTAGATTTAGATGCAAACACAAGTTCTATTTTCTATTTATAGACTTGATAGACTTTCTTCTAGTGTTTTGTTGATCTTGTTTGTTTTGTTTTTTTCTTTGCTTTTCATTTTGTTTTCCAATGGAGTTTATTTGTGTAGTCCCCACTGTATTGGAATTCAATCTCTAGAGGAGGTTGGCCTTGAACTCACTGACAGTCCCCTTCCTCTGCCTCCCAAGTGCTGATTAAAATGGCTTTGCCACCATCACCCAGCTCTTCTAGTGTTCCTTTTTGTTCTATGTATAAATAAACATGTTGAATAGGTAGGATACTTAAAAATATTTCTAACCAACTTTTATTTGACAGTCTTCAAATACAAAGAGTTGAAAATAATATACCCAAATGACTGTACACCTACTTGTACTTGTGATATGGTTTTTCAGGTTTGGATGCATCAATAAAGACAATTTTCCCTAAATACCTGTGTACTCCCTTTAAGAAAGAAGAGAAGGAAATAAGGAGGCAAAGAGCAAAGGAAGGAAGAAGAGAGAAAGGTAAGTAGGGAAAGAAGAAGGAGGGAGGGGAAAATGGAAGGGAGGGACAGAAGGAGGGAGAAATGGAGAGAAAAGCAAGCTTGTATACTCTGAGCCGACCTCAGGATACAGCACCTGATAGCAGAAGAACTACATCTCGTATCCAATGACATATTTAGAGGGATGGACAGTTGTATTTTACACAGATTACACCATATTATATGTTATGTTTTAAACATTGTCATTAATTTTTACATAATTCTGAAATAATTGACGTGTTTTAATTACTACACAGAAAAGTAGATTAAAATTGCAGGAAGAACAGTAACATGATGGTTCCATTGATTTCTTGTGGCAGAGTCCAAAGTCTAGCAATTCAACATTTTCCTTTATGACATCGTTCTATTACATAATAACTATGAGAGGTTTGTCCAAAACAATAGGTTATATTTTTGAATGACCAGTATTGTCAATGATTGTTCACAGTGCCTGACCCTACAATCACACTTCAAAGGCTTTCCTTGGTCATATAAATATTGCCAGCCTGAAATTTCTCAAGATATATTCTCTCACCATTAGTAATTGGAGCTCAGCTGAGATCTGCATCTTTCTACCCACAGCTGCACCCCAATGAATCTTACCTGAGATCCAGAAGAAACAGTTCTCTCTCTCTCACTCTCCTCTTCACCCCCCCCAAAAAAAGAGTCCAGAAACACTGCAAAATTAACACATCTTTTATCTAATTAAGGCCCTTCTTGATGTCTAAAGTCAGTGTGACTTGAAGGATTTTGTTTTCTGTGTGAAAAGAAACAATGAAGATGATGATTGCAAAAGGACCATTGAAAAGAGTTGTGTGGTTTGGGCCTTTGGGAAATTGGGAAAATAGAAAATGAGGATTCTATTTTCACATGAGATCTCAATTGTTCCCTGAAATATCAGTGGAAAAGAGTAAACTGCCTGTTTTACTGGAAGAAAAAAGAATCACAGCCATACTCCTAAACATGAGCATACATCCGGTGCTCAGGTGCATCTAACTCAGCATTCTCACACCAATCAGTGTTTTGGTGAAATGACGCAAATCCACCTGGGTAAATTCCATCTCATTTTGGCTAGACGACTTTCTAGAAAGTTACTCTAGTATCTCAGGGTAAAATACAAGGCAGGAAGAAAGTGCTCAGTGGAAAATTCCAAGGCAAATATGAGTGAAAACACAGATAAGTCCTAAGAAGCACTTGTAATAGAATAAATTCCAGTTTTGTTAATGTCTACCATGACTTTAGACACTCGGTGCTTGAATTGGTTTTGAACCTGCAATGGGCAGCTTTACAAATCAGATTTGTCCTTAGCTGGAGTCTGCCTCCATGATACTTTGAAGTCACAATATTAAAGTGGATTTCCAAAAACCTATAATCCACCCTTTTTTTCTAACAGTAGCACCTCTGAAGAAGGCAATGCAAACAGTGTATGAAGAGCATTGCAGTGACAGTGTTAATTTGACAGTCGACAAGAACCTCAGCTGTGGCTTGGTTATGCTCAAAAGGACCTGCTTTCTTAAGTTAACCATCTCCATATATTAATGGAGGAGGGTCATCTTTCTATCTGTTGTTTCATTGGTTAAATAAAGAAACTGCCTTGGCCCTTTAATAGGACAGAAAATTAGGTAGGCAGAATAGACAAAACAGAATTCTGGGAAAAAGAAGCTGAGTCAGGGAGTCGCCATGATTCTCCTGCTTCAGACAGATGCAGGTTAAGATCTTTCCTGGTAAGGCAGCTCGTGGTGCTACACAGAATAGTAAAAATGGGTTAGATCAATATGTAAGAGCTAGCCAATAAGAGGCTGGAACTAATGGGCCAAGAAGTGTTTAAAAGAATACAATTTCCGTACAATTATTTCGGGTATAAAGCCAGGAACATAGCCCGCCGCCCTTATCACAACAATATATGAAATTATATTTTAATTTTAGAATCATTTCAAGGAACCCAAACATGTAGTCTATCTACTATATAACAAATCAGTGATGTGATGGACTAGCTTGTCTGTCATTCATAAAATCCATAATCCCTGGTTTTAGATACATAATATGTATCAGCAGTTAGTTGATATGGTAATATCAGCTATGCTGTAAGATTGCGTTATTGTTAAGGGAACACTATTTTTAGAAATCGTGTGATCAGGTTTTTTTTTTTTTTGTATGTAGTTGGTTTAAAAAAATACTCCTTTGTAGCTGAATTCTAACTTAAACCTAAAGATCTGAGCACTCTAGGGCTGAACCCTATCTCTCACTCTAGCACTAAGGTACAGGCGGGCACGAATGTGATATTGCATTAACTGAAGCAATGACAAAGATTGTGTATATCCACAGAGGATAAATATGGAAGGGGTACTTCTCAAATATACCTTTGTCCACCTGATTATCATCTTCTCATGTGGTTGGTTATCGTTTGGTGATAAACTCTGGGCTCACAACACTGACAGTTTCTCTAAGACGGGTTGACATCTGAAATAGTCTATCATGTCAAATTCATTTCAAATTAACAGTCACCTAGACCATGTCTTATGTGTCAAAGGCAGAGAAAGAAGGCACTGGACATTGTGGGGGCAAGGTCGCCCATGAAAAGACTGTAAACTTATTACAAGGTCTGGAGTTTCTTCAGAGTGAAGAGATCACAATTTGTAAATAGTTTGGGCCCAACTTATACAAATGGTTAGATCTCAAACAAAACTTCATGATGCAAAAATCAGCATCTTGGAAAAATGGAAGAGTTTCACTTTATCATTGAATAAGTTAATGTCCATGTACTGTCTTGCATTCTTTTTTTTTCTTTATTAGAGGCCATGCTAATCTTCTCTGTATCGTTCCTATGTTAGCATATGTGCTGCTGAAGAGAGCACACTGTCTTTCATTCTTTACCTCCTAAGAAGAAACTTGGGCTTTGTGTAGTTCCTTCACTTGGAAGCCTGTAGTCACCTGACTCCACGGTGTGTCAGTCAACAAAATGGAGACATTACCTTTAAAAGCCTCCTGAGAGTCTTTTGTGAAAATTCTTTTAGTCTCATGGAAAAATTGATTCTACCTTTACCAGGAAAGGCGATCTGGGATTCTGACAGAAGCTAACTTTCATCTGACACAGTCAAGAACACAGTCCTGCTATAATTTTACCCAACATTTGTCAATAAGTGAGAATTCTCAAGACATCTGATTTTGGTTTTTAATGTATGCATTTTACAAAGGCAAATGTTCTATGAAATGGCAGATCTCTTTGCTAGCTTACTCTTCAATGTGACCCTTTTCTTGTTGGGAGGGAGACGGAACACTCAAGAAGAGAGAGCAGAGATGCGCAGTTGCTCTGGGAAGTGACCAAGCATCCCCAAGGCCAGGATTTCACTGTAAGTAGCAATACTTCATGATTTCCCAGACTCTGCATCCAGTGGCACCACCTGCAACTGTCTTCAGGACTCCATGAGTTACATCCTGGGAGAGCCCAGTGGATTGTGCCTGCCTGTGTTCTCTTCTGATGTCAGCCTCTAGCAAAGGGCATGAAGTCTGCGTTAAAAATAAAAGGAAGAAAGTAAAACAAATGGATATATGGATTCTAACATCTAGCCAGAAACCCAGAGGCAACAGTGGACAGAGAAGGGTGCAGAGCTTCTCACCTTGTGTGTGGATTAGACAGAGGATTTGATCCCCAGAGATCTGTTGTCTTCCTCTGTGTCATCCCTCATGATGTTACTGTACTCAAAATTCATATTTTCTTTCAACTTGTTGAGCTCGAAGTCATGGATAATTTTGACAGTCATTAACTTTTCTCGTTTGATTTTCTCTGTGACATCCTTTGGAACATCTGGTATCATCCATGCTAATAAAAATTTGAACAGAAGCACAATGTGCTAAAGGGGTGATAAAGGAAGAACAGAGATACTGTTAGGATCATCAAGAAGTCATCAAGGAGTCCTCACAGGTCCCCCTGAGCTTTGATAAACTGTGTTGGACACAAGAAGCACAAAGTTGAATCATACAGACACATACATATGCACATGCCTGTGCACATGTGAGTGTGTGTGTGTGTGTACCCTATAATTTTCATACATACAATTGAATTAAATAATATATATTTAGGGGGCTGGAGAGATGGCTCAGTGGTTAAGAGGACTGGCTGTTCTTCCACAGGTCGTGAGTTCAATTCCCAGCAATCACATGGTGGGTCACAACTATCTGTATGTGATCTGGCGCTGTCTTCTGGTGTGTCAGCATTCATGGAGGCAGAATGTTGTACACATAATAAATAAATCTTTAAAATATATATATATATTTACATAAGCAACTAGAGGAACAGAATATGGCTATATGGCTATTAAAATGCCTGCCCTTTATTTGTGCCCCGTCTTAAGAAACTAAGGAAACATCTCTAAAACAGTCCTAGTTTCTTTTAGATAACACAGCTCACACTCAACCATGTACTTTATGATTTAGTGTGAAGATGAAACTTAAAGAATAGCGGCCACTCTGTTTTAGATTCTTAGAGAGTTTTCAGGAACGAAGACAGTCAGGTCTTCTGAGGACAATGGTGCAGTGTAGAACTGAAAACAAGCGCATCAGTTTGGGTTTCTATGAGAAGCAGTAGAATGTCTAGGAATTATGTGAATGTAGAACTCAGCCAACCATTATAAGCTTAATTGGAAGTTTTTAACTTCCAACCATTATCACCTGCCAGTGTAGGATCTTGCCATGATTAGCTTAATTGGAGGCCTGGAACTCAGTAGTTTACCCAGAGGCAATACCTGGTTACAGGAAGGACCACAAACTGAGATTACCCAGGCACTACCCAGGAACAGAAATTCCTAATGTTTCAACCATTGTACATAGGATCACTTTCCAGCACACATTCACGAAGATGCCCCTAAACAAATGTCAGTCAATCAGAGGGTTGAACCTTAGAAATCCCTCACCCTGAGCTTTACTCCTATAAAAACCCAACCCCAACTGAGCTCGGGGCTATCCGATTATTCTACTACGTTGGACACACAGAAAGACTGAGTTTGCAAACTTGAATAAAATAAAGGCTCTTTGCTTTTGCATCTGGGACTCATTCTCCTTGTTGTTTTGGGGGGACTTCATGGATCTGGGCATAACAGTTGTTATGATTTCAACCACAATAAGATTGACACTTCTGGGTTCTAGGGCCATGCATATGCAGACAAGTTCTCAGGCAGAAGTGCCTAATGGCCCTGGAGCCCTGCATGACCCATGTGCATGTGTGGTTGCATCATCCACATTTGACTCAGCTAAGCCCTTGTGTGCATGCTTGAGTCCTGTCGCCTGTGTAAGACTTAGTCACATCAACCCCTGTGCGCATGCACTAGGTAGCTTTTAAAAGCTGGACACACCATCTTCCTCTTTCTCTCTACACACTGACATCCCCAGGCCTGTACATGCCCCCTCTAATAAACTAAGCAGGTTTTTTTTTTTTTTGCATGTTCCATGTTTCCTTCTCACTCATGTCACGTAATTTCATTGGTGCCATCGGACTCGGTAGGCCCTGCCACCCCTCTTTCTATGCACACCACCAGTGGCTTCAGTTGGTGAGTTTCCCCCAATTCTGGTCAGCTTAACCGTTTCTCTGAACCTGAGGAATTGACTGTTGAGCTCCAGGCAATCCTTGGGAATTCCTAGAAACGGGGATACAGCCCCCAGCCATGGTCTTTAAGGCTATGGTTGAGTCCTTTACTGACATTCATCTCTGGACTGCTTCCCTTAGCTAAAATCATATTTGGATGACCTGGGGTCAGTACTCCCGTGACTGGGGGCCCCGGGTCCCTCAAATTTTTCTTTCTCATTTTTTCTTTTCTTTTTTTTTTTTTTTAAATTTTTTCTTCTGGACTACTTGTCAGTGGTACCTCCTGGACCTCTCTGGCTTCCAAGTCACCCTGCCTGTAGGCAGAGGATGCTCTCCTACAAGCCCTGTGGTGTTTGCTGTCATTTTACATACCACCTATAAAGGGGAGATGTCTCCCTATAAGCCTTGTGGTATCACTCTTTTTTTTTTTTTTTTTTTTTTTTTGCAGGTTTTCACAGTTTCAGCTATGGGTAGCAAGCTATCCAAGATGATTAATTCAGTCTTTCCCCGGGATGCCTATTAGAGGCCCTGAAACCCCAAGCCTTAATGCCCTACTTACAGATTCCCACACTTGTCCATCTTTGTTCAAAAAATGACCTCCTTATAATTTAGATAACAATTTAAAGTGGCCAGCTACCAGCACCTTTGGTCCTGATATTCTGTGGAAGCTTTATAACTACTGTCAGTGCACAGGCAAATGGAAGGAGTTTCCTTATATACAACTTATTTACTATCTAAGCTCTAAGTCCCAGTCTCATAATCTTTCATGATATTTATATGATCCTATCTAACAACCTACTTTCTAAAGAGCACAAGCAAGTTTGGGAGCAGGCCAGACTACATACAGAGGATGTTCACCAAACACAAGCAACACACCCTCTGGGAGCAGAGGCGGTCCCCAAGCAGGAACCACACTGGGACTATCACACCTCAGGTGAAATTTTAGCTAGGGACTGGTTTTTGACTCATGTCCTGGCAGGTCCCATAAGGCTGCCCTCGAGCCAGTAAACTATAATAAGCTCTCAGAGGTCATCCAAGATACGAAGAAAAATCCTTCTGCATTTTTGGAATTGCCTCACTGAAGCCATGTTACAATATACTAACTTAGATCCAGAAACCACGGAAGGCAGACTGTTACTTATGACTCATTTTTTTTTCCCCTCAGTGCTACCCTGACATTAAGGCTAAACTTAGATGTTTGGAGAAAGGCCCCTTGACCCCACAAGCAGAAGTCTTAGAGTTGGCTTTTAAGGTGTACCATGAGAGGAATGACAAAACCTGCAATCATCACTGTCACATGCTAGCTACAGCCCTCCTACTGGCCGAGGTGACAGACCACCTGATCCATCTTATCTGTGTTGGTTTCTTACCTCCCCCCCCCCACCAGGCCTGTGTTTCAAATATGGTAGAGCTGGTCACTGGGCCCGAGGATGCCCTAATCCTCTCATCTTGGTCCCATAAGACCTTGTCCACGATGCCATAGGGAAGAACATTAGAGACAGTCCATTGTCTTCATGCACATTGTGTCATGAAGACATAAAAGCCAGAAAATTCCCAAGTTGACCTTCTAGGTCTGGTCATGGATACGTGAGGCTGCCCTTTGACCTGACCACAACCATCATCTGTAACAGGGAGCCATGGGTAAACATCACAGTATCAGGATGGTCCATCTCTTTTCTCTTGGACACTGGAGCCATATACTCGGTACTGACAGAATTCTGGGGGCCTACCTCTCCTTCTAGTTTTCTTATTGTCAGGCTAGAAGGACAGCCTTATCTACCTACCTCAGCAGTCCCCACCACTTAACTTGTTTTTAGGGATATTTATCTCAATCATTTATTTTTAGTCATGCCTATCTGCTCAGTACCTCTTATGGAAAGAGATTTTTTTTTAGCAAAAGTAGGAGCTTTCATTTCATTTGTTCCTTACATTCACCTACCCCAATCTCACCAGCAGCTCCCCTCCTCTTCCTTCTAGCCTCCCAACCTTCCAGCCCCAATGTGTCTTTTCCTCTACCAGCCTCTCAGGTAAACCTCCAAGTCTGGGACACCCAAAACTCCTGTGTTGCTAAACACCATTCCCCCATCCTTATCCAATTCCAAGACCCTACTAAGTACATTACCCAAGTTCAGTACCCTTCCCCTTTTCAGAGCCTCAGGGGACCTAAGCCTATTATCTTGGACCTTCTAAGAAAAAAGCTACTTCGCCCTACCTCTTCTCCCTTTAACACCTTTATACTTGCTGGTAAAAAACCTAATGAAACCTGTTATCTGATTCAAGACCTCTGACTTATTAACTCTGCAGTGGTTCCTCTTCATCCTGTAGTACCTAATCCTTACACACTTCTTTCTACTTTCTCCCCAGGAACCTCCCACCTCTCAGTTCTAGACCTTAAGGATTCTTTTTTCTCTATTCCTCTCAGCTCTCAATCTCAAATCTTCACCTTCACCTGGACTGACCCTGAAACTCACCTCTCCACACAGCTCACCTGGACTGTCCTTTCGCAGGGATTCCAGGACAGCCCACACCTGTATGTTCAGGCATAAGCTTCTGATCTACTCTCACTATCATCTCACCTTAAAACTTTTACTCTTCCAGCTCAAGATAAGGGAACAGGGCCCTGTTCCCTTAAATTCCAGAGGACACCAAGATCAGCCACTCTTTCTCTAGTTCCGGAAAAGTAAAAGTCTCATCACCGTACTCAATTCTCCTGTGCCAAAACCATATACTCTTCCTCTTCCTCTTTCTTCTATCTGCTCTACCAACATCTCTATATCTCCAATGTCAAGCTTAAATTTTCAGTTAACCACTCAGTTTTTTTTTATTACAGGGACCATCATTAAACATAGAGCCAGAGGTACAAGGATTGCCAAAAGCCAAGGTAGTAAGAAACAAAAACAAATTTGGTACATTCACAGCCCCAGACTCCAAAAACTCACAAAAGATTACTTTAACACATAGCAGGTTTATCACTGACTGCAGCAGTGTCTCCTGGATGTTAAGGTAATACCATGACGCTAAAGGAGAACAAGTGCCTTAAGATTTGCTCCAGATAAAACACTGAGGGGTCTAATAATTTCCCTTTCTAATAATTCCCCCTTCTTTTCCTCACTCCTCCCCACCATCTTCTATTCCAACACTATTCCATAGTAATTATAAGCTTTTAATATGTCTAAAATTTATTTCTTTTCAAAATTGTTTTCATGAGCTCCAGGGAGCCAATTGGACATAAGCAGACAAGACCCACTCAGAATAAATATCATTTAATTCTTCCCTTATCACTGGGAAATTCCTCCTCCATGCCACGCCCCCCAAACCCTCTATCTTCCATCTTGGGACTTTCCTCCCTAATCACTGGGATCTAGAATTTTTTCCAGACATAATTTTCTGCTTTTCCAGCATTTTTGCAAGGTCCAAGCTGCCAGCCAGCCAGCCAGTTTTACAGAGCTCAAAAAGAAAAAAAAAGAAAAGAAAAAAGAAAAAAAACCCCACAAAACCCAACAGTAATCAGTCACCCCAGAACGTGGTCAAGCATTTCAACTCTCTGAACTCTCTGAGGCCCACAAAATCAGCAGGAAGCAGTCAAGAGAGACCTTACAACACCCCATTCCCACACATTAAAGACCCCAAACTCCCCAAATTTTATAATAAAAGGGTGGAATATTATGATTTCAGCCACAATGAGGCTGACACTTCGGGTTCTAGGGCCATGTATGTGCAGACAAACCCTCAGGCAGAAGTGTCTAATGGCCCTGGGGCCCCATGTGACCCATACAAGCATGGTTGCATCATCCACATTTGACTCAGCTAAGCCCCTGAGTGTCTGCATGAGCCCCGTCACCTGTGTATGATGTAATCACATCAACCCCCTGTGTGCATGCGCTAGGCAGCTTTTAAAGCAGGGTGTGCCCTCTTCCTCTCTCTGTGCACACTGACTTTCCCCAGGCCTGTACATGGCCCCTCTAATAAACTTCTAAGTGGGTTTGTTGCATGTTCCATGTTTCCTTCTCACTTGCACCAGGTCATTTCAACAGTGAACGGTTTTTATCTTTATAACAGAAAGGGCAGAGGCTGTGGTGTAGAGTGGAGGTGGGACACATATTAAAAGCACACTTTCTAAACAGTGAAATTCAGAATACTGAGCATGGGCAGGAAAGATAGAGCAAAACCTGGGGACACAGGGAGGAGAAGAAATTCTCACCCAGGAGGCTGGCTGAACCCCCAGGCCACCTGAGAACAGAGTCCCAGCACAATTATCAACACTAAAGCCTTCTCTCCCTTCTCAGGCATGAACCTCCACTTAGGAGTCTCACCAGCAAACTCTTGACGATGCTAGTGATTTCTGGTTTCCCCTCATCATATTATAACTATTATAACCCAATCTAAAGTACCTCCTTCAGAGCACCCTCTAATCTTATGTAACAAAAGGAAAGAAAATTGCTTGTCTGTTTTTTTTTTGTTTTTTTTTTGTTTTTTTTTTTTTTTTGAGTCAGGGTTTCTCTGTAGCTTTGGAGCCTGTCCTGGAAGTGGCTCTTGTAGACAAGATTGGTCTTGATGAACTAACAGAGATCTGTCTGCCCCCAAATCCCAGCTCCGATAGTAGCTAATTAACCTTAAGCCAATGACATATTTTGATGAATATCAGGTTCATCTGTCAAAGGTAAAAACAAAGGAAGGCTAGATGATGAGAATGGCTGAAACAGAGCCTTTGGAACAGGTGCTCTACAAATTCCCCTTTTCCTGACCTTGCCAGGCATTTCCTTTCTTTTTCTCTTGCCAAGGGGCCTGTACCAATTGTAAGTGAATATCAAGCTCCCATAGTGGAGTTGCAACTTATGACAAGTGATTTTTTCAAACGAAAGAAGAGAGCGCTAATTTTCTGGTAACAGGTGTGTTTAGAAAAGTTGCTTCGGGGAGTGGCAAAAGAGACAGGTGAGGGGCTGGAGAGATGGCTCAGTGGTTAAGAGCATTGCCTGCTCTTCCAAAGGTCATGAGTTCAATTCCCAGCAACCACATGGTGAGTCACAACCATCTGTAATGAGGTCTGGTGCCCTCTTCTGGCCTGCGGACACACACACACAGACAGAATATTGTATACATAATAAATAAATAAATAAATAAATATTTTTAAAAAATAGACAGGTGAGATGAAAGAGATGTGGGAGACTCAGGTCAGCTTACTTCCATCACTATGATGAAGGCCATCTTGGCGGCAAGGACATGCCAGAACTGCATGTTATGGACATACTTGTTTTCATGATCAGGAGGGTTCCTGTAATCTCTGTACCTACAAAACAGAGAATAAGACCAAAAATGAACATGGATAGGGAAACATATATAGAGAGATGATTTATGCCACATAGATGTGATAGATAGTAGACAGGTAGATAGATGGACAGAGAGAGGGTCTGTGATAGATACATATGATAAATAGTTTATAGATGATAGGTAGATACGAAGATAGATGTGGAGATAGATGGAGACATTGATAATCTGTGATATTTAGATAGATATTATATATATATGACAGGTAGACAGAATGACAGATGACATTTGTGGCAAGTTTCATGAACAGACCTGGAATAAACTTTTATCATTTCTCTTAGATTGAAGTTGAGTACAAACTCAGGTCACAGGAAAGAAACAGTTAAACCTTTTTTCTGTTCTCCAGCCCCAGGCTTGTGCTACTTACCCATATTACCTACCTAAGGAGACATAAACCAGGAAAACTTCCTTGGTCTAGTTCAGTTTCTTCCATGAGAGACCAAGCTATGATGGCATTTTGTAGAAATCCTCCTCCTATCTGACCCAACCAACTCACTATGCTATGTGGACCACTTCTGTTTCCTGGAACATGCCTTTTCCTTTCAGATGTATTGACAAAGCAGTGTTCTCTTTCTGTGTTCTTCTCATGCTCAGACTTTTGGATGATTCCCTTCTACAAGCTCACTAGACTGATGTTCTTCAATCACTCAATCTAGCTTTTAGAAAGTGGTTGAAACCCAGAGATCAGACAACAGAGATCCCAGTCTTGAACACTGTGCCATGATTCCTTCCTACCCAAATGTGCCACAGATCAGTGTTTTTTTCCTATTGTCCTGAAATGGCTTCCTTTCTCATTGTTGGAATCCCAAAGTGAGAAGTTAATATGAGGATGAAGTCAATTTTCAAGACCTTTTTGTGTACATATGTGTGCACATGTCTATCAGTCTGTCTGTTATCTATCTACTATTTATTTATGATCTACTATCTACCTGTATCATCAATCTGTAATAAATTATTTCTACATATCAATTTATCCATGCATATATCAATACAATCTACCTACTTATCGCTATCTTCTACCCATCAATCTTTATCTTATATATATGCATACCTTTACCATGTATGTCTACAATCGATCAACTCTTTCTCTACATGTATATCTAATCAATCTATCTTCATCATATACCTCTTTTATCTATCTATCTATCTCTATCTATCTATCTATCTATCTATCTATCTATCTATCTATCTATCCAACTACCTGCATATATCCATCAGTGATCTATAAACTATAATATCTCTATTATCTAACCACCTACTTAGTATTGTTTTAATAGTCTATGGTATAAAGATCCCCACAGAACATGATAAACTGGGTGTGGTAACAATTCACAAATCCCCCTCACAATTCTACACTAAAGAAAATCTTTAAGTGGAATGATGGCTTGTGTACTAGTCCCATTATTACATTGTTATTTCTCTATTTCTTTTTCTCAAAATAAATGGTAAAATTCACTTAATTAATCATACTGAGTGACCGATGTTATAGCTCAAGTCCAGGGATCCTGTCCTATTTAGTGAGCATCATTTTCAAAAATAATTCAAAACTAAGAAACTATTTAAGAACAACATGACCTTGGCCCATAATATTACTTCCTTTTGTATAGTTTGTCAGGTCATACACTGTATGAATTCCAGAAATGATGTATGATATCAACCCAGGAAATGCCTTGTATCAAGTAAACCTTTTACACCACAAGACAAACATCAGGAAAAAGATAATTTAAGAGAGACATTAAAAGTACAGTACTAAAACCTAGACAGAAGGAGACCTGCAAGTGGTGAAGTCTTTTTTCTCCATGGGCGCTGTGTCGTTGGGGAAATCAGCTATCAGGAACACTGACAGGCTGTTATTGACATATCCACTCAAGGGCTCTGTGGAATTGCTTGAGTAGGCATAGAAGTAAACTAACCGTGGGATGATGTCAGATGTGAAGGCAACAATAAAGGCCTGATGGACAAAGGGAAAGAACAACAATGAGCCCAGTCCAGTGCACAAAGTCTGACTTGCATGCAAGCCCACTTCCGTGAGTAACATGAACATGAGGTAACTCAAACACCACTCTAAAACTTTTGAAGGCACATGGGTAGTCTGGAACTGATTTTCAAAATTTCATAGCTACAGAATAGCTAAGTTAAGAATTGAACCTATGTGTATTTGCTGCCCCAAAACATGCTCTCTCTCCTTGACCTTGCCATGACTCATGTTTTTGATTGACATATTCATTTTTCTTAGATTCCCTTGTGTGGTCTAGAAGAGAGACAGGTGGGGAAATAGGAGAATTCATATGTCTGTATCTCTGTGTATTTTCACATCTATATGTGTGTTTCTGTTTGTATTTGTGAGCATCTGTATACATCTGTAAAATCTGTGTGTACATGCTTATGTGTGACCATATGTATATGTATGTATGAATGATGTATAATGATGTATGAATGTACCAGTGTGTATTTATGACTGTGTCTTTCTGTGTACCTGTGTGAGTCTGTGTCTTGTGTATGTGCATTGTGTCAATAATAGGCTGATGAATAAAAGGAGAGTGTGGTTTGACATTTTTCTTGTAGCTTAGAACAATTAATTTCAGAACCTCATTATATGGGGGTGTTATTCTTCTTTTTAAGCCTAATGATCACAGAAATAGTTTGTTTATTCTAGACCATATGAGTGCATTTAAAACCATCTGTCTAACTCTGGCACCTGTGTAGTTTGTGGTATATTTTTTTTAGAAAAAAACTTGTCTGTTACTTCTATCTCAATGAATACATTTGGTATTTCCATTGATTCTTTAATAATCTAATATTTAAATATCTAGTAATTGGTCATTTCAAGCAAAATTTTACAATCTGCTAAAAAGAAGTCTATTGTTTTCATGGATTTGGGTGTTTTGTTTGTTCTTGTTTATTGTCTATTTGTTTTGTTTGTATGTTTTTTTTCAAGACAGAGTTTCTCTGTGTGGTCCTGGCTGTCCTGAAATTCACTCTGTAGACAAGGCTGGCCTTTAACTTAGAGGTTTACCTGCCTCTGCTGCCTGAGTGCTAGGATTAAAGGCATATGCCACCACCACCTGGCATTTTTTTGTTTTATGTCTTTATAACAAACTAACTCAGTATTTGTGTTAATCGCCCTTTTATCTTCTAAGTTGACTATTTATGAATAATTTTAACTTAATTTTTTTACTGCTTTTAGTTATGTGTTTTCCTTTGGTGGCTGAAGTCACATGCTTAGGTTAGGTTTTCCTGTCTCAGTTTTTAAAAAGCATTTCCAGCCATGGATTTTTCTGTAACTGTGCTCCATATCTCTTTATAGTTCTACCATATTTAAGCTCCAGAGTTTCAGCCACATTTCCTTTACATAAAGTTTTCGAAAATAAACCACAAATATTCAGGTATCAAATTTCCTTTTGATTAACTCGAGAAAAACTTTAATTGATAAAAACAATTTTAGATATAGATATAAGGGATTTAAAGTAGTGTTTGTGAGATTTAGTTTTCAAAAATCATTTTGTAAATAAAAGTAAGTAAACATGAATTCTATTTATTTATTTATTATGTATACAATATTTGGTCTGTGTGTATGCCTGCAGGCCAGAAGAGGGCAGCAGACCCCATTACAGATGGTTGTGAGCCACCATGTGGTTGCCGGGAACTAAGGACCTTTGGAAGAATAGCCAGTGCTCTTAGCCTCTGAGCAATCTCTCCAGACCCCAACATGTATTCTTTATATTATACATATTTGTGTATAATCAATTTTTCACTCCATTGTTCATACATGTTACATTGTCACCGATTTTATACCTAGATTAGCAAATCTGTAAAACAACATCATAAAATTTCAATGAGAAAATACTATTTTCTTGTCATTGTTCTTGCTCAGAAAGCAAAGTTTCAGGTGGCTTGTCCTTAGCAATCAACTCTGTGATGAAATTGGTGCCCATGAGGATTGAGTCCTGTATCATTCACAATCCTCCACCCCAACAGAAGCAAAAAGAAGGGCAAAGTCATTCCATGGAAAGAAGCACTTACATTAGTTGCAATGGAAATGATGGCCATTCCATAGAGAATGTCCTGCCAGACACCTATGGAGTGAGCTTTTGCAGCCACAGGTCTCCTGTACTGAGTCGTCAGCTTCCAGGCATCCACTCGGATCTCCATAATGTTGTTTATGAGCGCAAACAAGGGGGCCAGGGGAAAGGAGGCCACAAACAGCGTGACAAACCCAAACTGGATAACTGAAAGAACACAGGTCACCCATCATTACCAAAGAGATAAAGGGCCATTCAGTCTAGCCCTGCCACTTGGAACCTCACTCTCTCTTTTCACCTGTCTTGTTATGAAGTGTACAGTTATACTAGTCTGATACAGGATTCTCCTCTATATGCTGTGAATGTGTTTTATTGCCATTGGTTAATAAAGAGGCTGCTTTGGCCTGTGGCAGGACAGAATATAGCCAGGTAGAAAATCCAAAGACAGATATATAGAGACAATAGGCAGAGTCAAAGAGAAGCCATGTAGCTGCTGAAGGAGAAGGATGCTGGAAACTTACTAGTAGGCCGCAGCCTTGTGGTGATACATAGATTTATAGAAATGGGCCAATTTAATATGAAAGAATTTTCTAGAAATATCCCTGAGTCATTGGCCAAGCAGTTTTGTAATCAATATAGTTTCTGTGTAATTATTTAGGTTTAAGAAGCTGGGAAATGAATGAGCAGTCTCCAATTACAAATGGTGCCAATGTGGAGCAACGATATCCACATAAAACCTGAGAGAGCTTAGGAAGGAGTTCTAGACACAAAACACAGAGTTAAGTATGGTTTCTAGATAGTAGTATTTTCTCAGGTGGGTTCTGCTAGAGACAAGTAGATGTACAATTTCTTTAAGAGAAGGCTTCCTGACTCAGCATTAGTAGCAAAAATTGTGCAGCTACTTTAAGAGCTTGTTTCCTGGTTCTTGCTGGTCCTATGATAGAGTACTTAAATGGAGTCTGTAAACAATGTGTTACAAATTGTTTAATCATAACATAGACCCACTATGTCCCTGAAGGTTGGCTGGTAAGCATGGCTCACAGAGGCAGTGAATATGCCTCCACCATGTTGGACTGGGTGGAGAAAACAGGCAGGGTTGTGGAGTTGGTCCTGGCCTTGCCTGCTTAGCATTTTTTTTAAAAAAAGGTGTTCCTGGTCAGAAAATGATCACAGATATACAATAGGACAGATTCAGATATGAAAGATCTCTCAATAGGATACAGTGTGTTTAAAAATGTACATAAGCTTAGGAGAGAGGGAAAAGTATATAGACAGTTATAAAAATTAATAGTTTTAGAAAAACAGAGTTTTTAAGGAGACAGTGAAAGTAAAGAAGTAATGATAATAAAATAAATATTAAAAGAAGTAGAGTAAAAAAAAAAGCCACGTAAAGAGTGAAAATACACAGAGTCTGAATTATATATATTATTGTGTTTCCTTTAAATTTTTTGACCATGAATGAGCTAAATACAGAGAGACATATAATTGTACAGGCTTCTATGCTAAACCAATATATATATTTTAAAGGTATCTTGACTTCAAAATTTGAGTCTAAGGGTGTGTTACTTTGGAAAAGAGGGTCTGCTTTTGTTTTAATAGAAGATGAGAACCAGTGGATTCTTTCCAAGATAATGTGGTTTGATTGAATAAGACCCCCAGAAGGTTTCCACTAATCCTAAAAATACTTCACCCAACAAACAGCAGGAAGCAGTTTGGAGAAAACTATGCCCAATTTCCAAAAATGATTATTTATAAATGCTTGTTTTTATTTAAAAGGTGAAGGATATAAATGGTTAAATAGTCACAGTCAATCACCTTCTATAAAAAGGGGGGAGATATCATATAGAAATAAATCCTTTACATTTGTATGGACTTTGGTTTATTGATACAAGTTTAAGGTCAATTTTGTTATATGTAAATTTCTACTCTTGTTTATGGTATTATGTTTATACAGCTCATTTAAAAATGTAATATATAATTAAAAATTATGGATTAATAAATAGTCATCTATAAGTGTCAAACTGTACTCATGTTAGGTTATCTAGATGTACAGAGATATACTTCAGATGGATAAGTATTCTTAAAGCCTACCAAAAGCCTACAGAATATGGCATTTAAAATGTTGTAAGAACTTAGACTTTTTTGACAGTGAGACATATCTGCTTCTGGAAGCACCAATTACTTCAGAGAGGTTGATGAACATTAAATACTTGTTATGGAATTTGCCTTTAATGTGACAAGGCTAGCCATTTGGGCAAGAAACTTCTCTTACCTTAACTGCCTGATGGTGTGCTGTATGAACTGGACATGCAGGACCCATAGAAAAATGACTGCTGAACTTGCCTAAATAAGATGACACAGTCTTTCAGGGTTTCTGCTTCATGAAAGGGTCTGCTAGAGATTCTTCAGGATACAAAAGAAAGTGACTGACAAACTGCCAACATAAACAGAATCATATTTCAAATTTCCTGCCTCATGAAAATGTCTGTTCGATAGTATGGGACTGTAGGCTGAAGATGGATGCCCCAATGTTAAAGAAGAATTTCAGGGCACTATCTAGGCAACAAGACATCTCTGTCAATTTCAGAGTTTTAAAAGTGCTTCCAATGCACTTTCTGTTTACTTAGGTAATATTATATCCTTGTGGGGTCTTTGATGAAGTTGAAGGCTAGATAGTTATAGTTTTCTTTTTTTTAAATATTTATTTATTTATTTATTATGTATGTATACAATATTCTGTCTGTATGTATGCCTGCAGGCCAGAAGAGGGCACCAGACCTCTTGTTGTGAGCCACCATGTGGTTGCTGGGAATTGAACTCAGGACCTTTGGAAGAGCAGGCTATGCTCTTAACCACTGAGCCATCTCTCCAGCCCTAGTTTTCCTTAGTTATGATAAAAGATAAATTAGATACTGAAACTTTAGAGTAAAAAAGAAATATTGTGACTATAAGTTTTGCTTGGTAACTGTTTTATTTTATGTAATTTTACTATGTTAAAGTTAAAACCTTCCTTTGTATATAGACAGAAAAGGGGAAATGATGTGGGATTCTTCTTTTTATGCTGTATGTTTTATTACCATTGGTTAATAAAGAAGCTTCTTTGCCTGTAGCATGGAAGAATATAGCCAGATGGGAAATCTAAATAGAAATATAATGAGAGAGTAGGCAGAGGAAATCCATGTAGCTGTCAAAGGAGAATGCTGGAAACTTAATGGTAAGACACAGCCTAATGGTATTACAAAGATAAATAGAAATGTGTTAATTTAAGATGTAAGGACTACCTAGAAATATTCCAGAGTCATTGGCCAAACAGTGTTGTAACTAATACAGTTTCTGTGTGATTATTTGGGTCTGAGCCACTGGGAAACAAATGAGCAGTCTCCAATTACATTAGTCCATTCCTCTCTTTTCTTAAGGAACTATAACTATTCTGAGGAAGAGGTAGTATGTGTTTCAAGGTGTTAGTCTCAGATCTTTACCTAGAAAACTAATGTATTTGATTTGGGTATCTTTAAAACCAAGAGTAAAAAAAGTCAGGCAATCAGTTCACTGTATAGTTATTTTATGACTAGAAGAATGTGTGAGAGTTTTCAGTATAAACTAAGCCTTGGTTGACTCTTAAGACACCGAAACTAATTTTGATATAAATGATATTTTGCATCTCTGTCAGTACTAAGCTCCCCTGCCTGTGAATACACATTTATTCAGATCCTCCACAGTGAGAAAATACAGTGTTTCATCATCCTATAAAGCAAGAACTACCTAATTGCATAGTGAGCTGCATGAAACAAGAATTCCCATCTCTTTACCCAACAATGTGCATAGTATTACCCAACTAATACCGCACAACATAAAGTAAACTATAGTAACATTGGTTTATCATGAAGCATAAAATGTTTTCTGTTACACTGACAGATTTTAAGATAAATATATAGCATATCTAAAATATTAATCACTTAATGGTGTTCAGATAATCTCTCTCTTTGCACCAGGGTCTTAATAATAAGTACATAAAGTGCCCTTTATAGTTCTACCAAAGCATATCATGGGATATTGATGAGCAGAAATACCCTTGGTAGACCACACAAACAGCCTGAGCACTGGTTCCCTAAGATCTCACCTCAGTGTTTCATCTCTGTTCAATCACTGGGACAAAGGAAAACCGAATCATTTTCTCTATCTACCCATCTATCCAATCACCATTTATCTATCCATTCACCTATCTTCCATAGATAGCCATGAATCTTCTTCCATCCTTCTGCTATCCATATATCATATCCCTGCCATCTGTATATATATTTACCTGCTGTTTATACATCTCTCCACAATCAATACATCCATCCATCTTTCCTCCCTCAATATGCGTGTGTGAACATCTGTCATCTATTAATCTATACTCACATCCATTCATCTACCTACCCACTATTCACCTAGATATAGACAACTCACCTTTCCATCCATCAATCCATTTGCCACTATTCATGTATCTATCATCATCCATCCACCTGCCAACTATCCATATAGCCATCATCTATCCATCCATTCTTCTATCTTTTTATTCAGTAATTTAAACATCTATGATACATAAGACAGAAGGAAATTGCAAGAGATAAAAACTATTCATTTTATCAGTGTTATTGCTGCCTGAGAACCATGATTGGAAATTACCTGTTTCCAAGTACTCATAGAACAGCCCAAGTTGTCCAAAAGGTTGAAGGTCATGATCTTGCTCCCAGCGACTGTATAGCTTCTCAGAGTTGGTCCTGGCTCTTCGGCGTCTCCACCAATTAAAAACCAAGCTGTTAGAAATGATAGAAGTTGACACTTGAAGAAAGAAGTAAGAGAGCCAGTATGTCAAGTCTGGAAATGGTCATAGAGGCTGAGTTCCTTAATCTAGCACAATAGGAGATGAAGTCCAAATGAAGACATAGTATTTGCTTTTGCCACACAGGGAGGTGAGGAGAAGGCAAGTGGCTCTGCCTCTCCCTGCTGACAAGAAGAACACTCAGTCAGAGGCAGTCCAGGTGACAGAGCATGTGAAGAAGGTGGGCAGGGCCGGGGCAATGGCCAATCTCCAAACCACTGCAAAGCTCAGAAAGCACTTGCAGAAGTGAGACATCGGACATAACAGAGAAGGGACATGAAAGAAGAGCAGAGGCTTATCTGAGTAAGTGCAATAGTACTACAAACCTCGGGCCAAGGTCCAAACCATACAAGGAGATTATGATAGTGTAGGATTGAGCCAAAGTAAAAGTTTGTTGTTTAACTAGAATTAACCAACACAATAGACATGCTGGCAGATTTAATGCAAACCCAATAGCGCTTAGTATCAAATACATTCATGAAATCAAGATGGCAGTGTGAACAAGCATCCAGCAAGATAGAGATTCCTTGTTGCTGTAAAGACATTTGGAATAAAAACTGAAGTGAAAATGTACATGACCACATTCAAGAGAATAGCATGAATAAAAACAAATAAATGAAATAAAACAATCACTGAGGTTATGAAACAGAGAGTATCACCGCTTCACCTGCTAAGTTCTGGGAATGGAAGAAAAAAAAAAAAACAAGCAAACACATTCGTAGGTGTCTAAAAAGAAAAAGAAAAAATCTACCAAAGATAGGAGACCAAATAATACCACGATGCGCAACCTGACTTTCAAACTCCCCCTTTTTAAGCATTTAAAGCAGTGCCTCCCAGTCAGAGTGATTTTGCAGGGAGGTTTAGCTGTCACAACGTAGAGGTGGTGGCTCCACCTCGTGGTGACTTCAAGAATACAGCCCTGCAAATAGAAACATGGAGATGCCTCAGCTAAATCAAAGTTTGAGCACCCTCATGAGATTATTTAAAACTATGATAAGACAAAATATTTTCTACACATATTCTCAGAAAGGAAGAAAACAAAGGAGAGTTTGGAGCTAAAGCTTGTGAAGCATTAGTGCAAATGAACAAAGAGAAGCAGTCGGGTGGGAGAGGCATCAAACAACAGGAACAAGTGCACGCACCCCTGCAAAGGAATTGCACCCAGACGGAGAGCTGTCCCTTCATGCTAATTAATTAGGCAAATGAAAAATAAGAGCCCAAAGAGGTGGAGTTCATACAAGCAAATGGATCAACAGATAAAATTATATTATCATTCGGACAGCTGCAGCCTTTGTGGATTGAAAAGAATAATTATTTACATGTAGCACACATCCAAATTGGAACACAAAGAGAACAAGATAAACCTAAAAAGAAAGGGAGGGCCCACAGAGAGGGGTGACATGGGCAGCTTTTCAAAGGTCTACTGGCTGGCTACCTCTACTTCTGGTCCATTGAAATCAGTTTTGGTACCTATGATCTATTTGGAACTATTTTTGAATAACTGAGGTTTGTCCCAATTTTTATATTTTGGTACACATGTTTGATTTTTTAAACATTTTCTAACTTGAAAGCTTACAGGTTTATATACATACATACATACATACATACATACATACATACATATCCTTTTGCAACCAGGCTAAAATAATCTAGTCATGTTCGCACAGATCACAGATTTTGACATCTTCATTTCCCCATTACCTATAGAACCAGCTTGTTTCCAATTCCATATTATTGTCATTAATAAAGTTTTATAGTTAGTTTTAAAATTAAATGGAGCAATTCCTCTATTTTCTAGTTTCTTGACCTCCCAGTTAACATTTAGAATCTGCTCATCTATACAGCCAACAATGCTGATGTTTTCACTGAAATAAACTATGTGCATGTGTCAGCATAGGGATAATGGATAGTTTTTCTATGTTGTGACTTCCAACCCTGAAAACACCATTTATCGCCATTAATGTGTTTTCAATTTTGTGTATTAAATAAGAAATAAAACCAACCCGACTTTAAACTGCTTCTTACCCAGTGACAATCCCCAACAAAAACTGAGACCATTTTTATCCTTTCTCTTTTCCCTTGGAAGAAATGCTCCTTTGATGTGTAATATGAGCTGGTGTTTTAGTTAGTGTATATGTGTGTGTGTGTGTATACACACACACACATACACACACACATATACTACATATATACAATACACTCATGATTTTTGTGCTATTGGATGAGGGAGCAACTCCTCCCTCATCAAATGACCTAAGTTCTTTAGTATTTCTATGACTACACAACATAATGCAAGAATTATAAAACAAACATCAAAGGTTCAACTTTTACTCATAGTAACAATTATACGTAGCATCCCAAAGTGTCAGGAGCCATTTCCCCACTAACAATCATTACAGGAACCATCACCCTGGGGAGTCTGCAGAATGCCCCTCACCCAATTAGCAGCAATCTCTTAGCGGAACCCGCCTCACATTCCAGCTATCCAGGGAACCAGGTGTGGCCACTTGACTTCCTAGCCTACCTCCTGGCCTACGTGACCTGGAACACGTGGCAAGAATCCAGTTACCCTGCCCCCCATTCCTTACCATATATAAACTGTAACCCGTCCCTAATAAACGGAGGCTTTGACAAAACTGCTTGGCCTCCTTCTTCTGTCTTAGCTCACTCCCTTCCAGGTAGCGCCCCTCCGAGACCCTGGAGTAACTTGATTGCGGGTGGGTTACTAACCCCTAGACTGAGTAACCCACCCCAAACGCAATCCACACCAAAGCACAGGCAATATTGCCGAGGAGAGGGAAGAAAGACAGTAAAGCCCAGAGTTCCGCAGGACTATGTGCTGGAGAAACAGTGTCTTCTGTAGATGATGGGACTGTTGTACTCAGGAACTCACAGCTGTGCCTATTGCACATAAGATTGAGGCACTCAGCCTTCCAGCATGAAGTCATGATGAGTGTGTTTCGGGGGGTGATGAATCCCCACCAATGGATGAGTAGCTATTGATAGCTGATGGCTTCTGGGAGAGGAAGTATAAGTTTTCTTTGAAGCTGAGGCCCCTGGTAGGTTGACCACCCTCCAGTGGATGACCACACATGCATGAGAACAATCGTAGTATAAACTGACCTCAGTGGACCACAGCCAAAGAAAAGTGAAAGAAAGACTAGGAAGTGGGAAGTGGCTGGGGAGATGGAGAGCAGTGGATGGAGGGGGAGTTAGGGAATAGTGGACTGCATAGAATTAAAGTACAGTGTATGCAAGCATGAAATTCTCAACGAAATACACACATTTTATATTAAAAAATTTTAAATTCCAAAAGTATAATATGCAGTTTGCAGAATATTCTACTAGGGATTTACTGTATTGATTCTCAGTTAAATCTTTATAGCTTCACTCAACAACAGAAATATTCACTTAAACGTGCCACAGGTTTTAAGGTTCATGCCTTTAATCCCAACACTACAGGAAGCAGAGGCTGTTGGATCTCTATGAGTTATTAGTTCTAGGCCAGCCCATACCATGTGGTAAGACCCTCTCAAAAACACACAAAAAAGCCTTCATGGAAACATTGCATTGCAATCAGTAAATATGTACATGCAAGTGAGGAAACATAAGAGTTATTTATCAATCAAAAATAAAACTAAAGGACAGAACTAAAGAAGAAAAACTTTTCTGTTTTTTAGTTTTGAGACAGAGATTTTCTGTGTAGTGGGGCTGTCCTGAAACTCTGTAGTTCAGGTTGCCCTTGAACTCAGAGATCTGCCTGTCTCTGACTCCCACGTGTTGGGATTAAAGGCATGCACCACCTCCTGACCTGGAGGAAAATCCTTGATGGCCATGCAATTAAATAAATACTGCATAATCTCTATTACCAGAGGCATTATGCACTCTGGACTAAACACAAATTGTTCCTGTTTGCTTAGACATTTTCTGACAAAGATACCATGACAGAAAAAAAAATTCCCATCCATACATACGGTTGACAGGCTTCATAGACGTTAGTATAAAGCTGTTTTGCAATCATGATGATAGTTAGCTGGGTTGTCAGCTCTATCAGACAGCCTGCAGGATCACACTATTCAGAAACAAGAGAGGAGAAAACAGAGAAAGAGGAGAAACAGAATTTTGCAACACCCGGAATGTCAGAAACTCAAGAGGTTATAATATGGTCAGGAGAGGCAATGAGGATATTCCAGAGCCATTCAGTCCACAAATCACGTGGGACTAGTACCAGGGTAGCTGCAGCACACCCATTTGTGGACTGTGATGGAAATACAGACTCTGAGTTTTAAAAAAATTCTGAATACTTATGTCTGTGCTAGGATCAAAAGGTGCTATAATTTTCATGTGATCAGTTTGAAAACTATCAGTCTTGTCTCATGGGCCATAGAAAAGCCTTTTCTTGACTCTTGACCTTTTGCAGGATGCTTTCAAGAAAAAAAGTTCTATGTCTTATGAACAGATCATAGACTCTTGGATGGTTACTGTCAACTGTTACCCTGTTAGAATGTAATAGAATCATTTGGGCAATGAACATCTGGACATGCCTATGCAGGGTCATTTCTATTACAGCAATTGAAGTGGGAAAACCTCCCCACTGTGGGTGGCATCATTCTCTTGATGGGACCCTGAACTGGGTAAGTGGAGAAAGGGTGCTGAGCAGCCAAAGGCATTCATTGCTCTTTGATTCCTGACTTTGGATGCCATGTGTCCGGCTGCTTTGACTTTCCTGCCATGATAAGGTACACTCTTGAAGTGAGGAAATAAGTCCTTTCTCCCATGGGTTTCATTTGCCAGGGCATTTGATTATAGCAACAGAAAACCAAGCAAGACTGGTGCCATATAAGTTCTTGCTCAAAGGGAACGAAACATCTAACACCATAAGACTGATCAGAGGGCGGAGTCAGTGTCTGGACTTCTACAACTTGACAATAACTGAGTTAGTACTAGGGAGAAAGGTAAGTCTTAACTATCTGAAACCATAAATCTGAGTTGGACGAGAGACCTTACCTCTTCACTTCTCCATAAGTTAAACATGTATTTGTACTTTCCAGGATAGCCCACGAACTTCCCTTTAAAGAAGGCCACGTAAAAGCAAGCTGAGTAATAATTCACAAACTGGAAGAGAAATATCTTCAGAGTGAGACTGCTCTCATACTCCTGGTAAGTTCGAGGAATTTCTGCCAAGAGAAACCACCAGGAATTAATGGACTTTCCCTGAATTCTGTACTTAGAAGTGGACATCTAGGCATGCCATTCCAAAGTGTGTAAACATGCTCCTCTAGCTGACCTCAGCTGACCAATGCTGAAGAGCTGTGCTTTTGTGCTGGCTTCCTGTTGCTCATGTTGTGTTGATCCCGTGGCTGACAGAGTCTCGGAAGCAGTTACTCCATTTCAAGGGTGGGGTTGCTCTCCGTATAAGACGGTCTGAATGTGGGGTTTCTACAAAATGGGCAGTGCTCCTTCCCATCACTGCTAAACACTAACAAAAATCCCATCATGCTTCTGCCTCCTCTCATAATGGTCAAGCTGGTGTAAACCAGGTAAGCTTATGTTGAGAACTATGTCCAGAGCTGAGATGGTTTTTAACTACATTCTACTTTCTTCTCATGTACTAAACTCTGCCTACAATGCTGACAGAGATAATATATGCCTTCTTTCTCCTTAATTAAAATGCAGTCATGGTTTCCAATGTAACAAATTCTAAAGATAAAAAAAGAATTAATTTCTCCCCAATGCCTAGATCATTTTGGGGAGTGCTAAGAGTAAGGGAATACACTTCCTATCAGGAGTCTGTGATTTCCCCATAGAGCAGACACTCCCATGACACTTTCAGGAGAACAAAATATTCTAAGACACAGATAACTTCCATTTTGCTGAAGCTCACGTGAATTTATTAAAAACATCTCAGGTAGGAGGTTCGGAACAATTTTCACTGAATAGAGCCATAATTCTTGATATCTTTTAAAACACTTTACCCAGAGAAAAAGTAAACTTGACTGAGAACTCAATATCTGAAGATGATGCAAGGGCTGCTTCCAGGCAGTGCTTGCCTTTGTGTGGAGCCGTGAGAAGGGATGGCCCTTACTGCTAGATAAATGGCTAGCCTTGTCTCTCTCTAACTTGTTCAAGGTGGGAGCAGAAGGACACGTGTTCTTTGCAGTATTCCTTGCTCAAGTCTTTTACCCTTGACCCCAGCACTTCTCACTTCAGGAGAAATTTAAAAACTTTACCAAGAAAATAATCTGGGTTGTAACAGATGCTACATAGACAGAAAGGCACCATATTTTGGGGCTATGCATGAGGAACTGCTGCTCTGTTCGTTTTTGTTATTTTTTTTCTATTTCAGAATGATTTCTAGAAGCAAATATCCTCCATGAAGAAAATATGTAAAACCAGAATATCCCATGTTTCTAGTAAGGTGTGGATTTTGATTAGGATTCAGCTAGCTCCACGCAGGGAATGTTGAGATAAGAGCCCTCAAAATGGCCCAAGGTGTACTTAGTCTTACAGTTTTTCTTGCTTCCATTGTGAAGTGACTGAATGGATGGATGTTAAGGAATTAAAAACCAAGTGCGGATCTACTTAGAGAACAAAACAGCCTGAAAATTGTGCTCTTTAGTTGCCAGTTCCTGAGAGAGGGTCCAAAGATGGATGGGCAGTGTTGGCTAAAACCTGTGTTTAAATCACTCTCAGAATTTGGCCAGCTTACCCATTTTTGTAATCCAGGCAGATATCTTCTCATAGAAAAAATTCAAGATCAAGATGACAATGCAGTTCAGGCATGATCCAGAGAGAGAGGTGGCCAGCTGGGGGGTGAGGAAGCTCTTCACATTCTGCAGGGAGGCTTCACTTTCCATGAAGCTGGCAAAAGTGGCAAAGACTGACAGGCGATACACAATGATGGACACCATGCTGCTGAGGAGGAGAGCCATCTGAGGGGGAAAGCGAGAACCACGGGATGCGCTATTTTCCCATTCTGTTATGCTGCTCAGCGGCTGCTTAGGCACCGCATCTACTTTTACCACAGAAGCATCAGATAAGACACCGCGAGGGAAAAAAACTGGAAAAAAATCATTTGATTGCTATGGGTTAAACACGAACTAGAGAAAACCATTATTTCCCGGGATGAAAAACACTGTCAACTTAACAGGAGATCCATCTGTGAGTGAGTTATCTAGATTAGGTTAATTGTGATGGAGATCCATCTTAACTGGGAGTGAGGCCACTCCCTGTGCCTGGGATCTGGATAGGATGAAAGGGGAAATTGAGTTGAGGACTGGCATTTCTCTCTCTGTCTCTGCTTTGTGATTCTCAATCAATGTAGCCCGCTGCCTCAAGCTCCCATTGCCACACATTCTTCGCCTCGATGGGCTATGTCCTTGAGCTCTGAACCAATTAACTCTTTTCAATTGATTCTTGACAGTTATTTCATCATAGTAATATGAGTGGTGATTATTACATTTAAATTTTAAATTCATTTTCTCAGTGTTTACAAATGACAGTCATATTTCTGAATCCTACCCCTGGCTTGGTATGCTTTGGTGTGGCTCTTGAGATAAGTTTATCATCTATCATTTATCATTTATCATTTATCCTCTGTCTGTCTATCTGTCTATCTACCCGATTGTTTGTCTGTTTGTCTATTATCTGCTGACCCATTCATTTTTCTTCTACAAGTTGTCATGTAAGTAAGAAAATACACCCAAACTAATTCTTTCAAGATATACGAAATATTTTAATAAGAGCTGTTAAAAATCACAGTATATACACACAGACACAATACAGGCACACGCACATATACAGACCCATGCATACACACACACAGACACATACAGACACACACACACAGACACACACAGAGACAGATGCACACACAGACTCATGCACAAACACATAGACACATGCACACACACAGACAGATGCATACACACACAGGCACACAGAAACACACATAGACACACACAGGCACATACACAGACACACACATTGGAGAGAGTTAAATCACACTCTAAAATAGTTTATTTGTTTATACCTCAATATCACATTCTCTCAGAAGCCAACACGCCCATCCCTCTTCCCAAAATTAAAATCCAACTGTGGGGCTGGAGAGATGGCTCAGAGGTTAAGAGTACTGTCTGCTCTTCCAGAGGACCTGAGTTCAATTTCCAGCAACCACACGGTGGCTCACAAACATTTGTAATGAGTTCTGGTGCCCTCTTCTGGTGTGTGGGCATACATGCCAGCAACACATTGCATGCATAATAAATAAATAAATCTTAAAAAAATAAAATCCAACTGTGACCAGTACACAGATTTAGAAAGGAAAGGACAAAAAGTCACAATGGTGGATAAATATAGTAGCTATAGATACGGAGAGGAACGTCTCCCCCCATAGATTTGTCTTCCTCAGATTTGAGTCTGTGTCTCAACAAAAAGAAAGTGGCAATAGTTCATCGTATCATATGCACAGATACTTTAAGGGAATGAGTGATGCTGACAACATTAACCAAAGACTGCAATGATGAACATGACATTCTGCTTGGTACCAGGTGTCAGTCAGTGATACAAATAAGAACAAGCTGGGAAGCCAGGACTCTCCCACACATCTATTTACAAACTTCAGTCTTGGAGGGAAAATCTATGTAAATTCTGTCATGTTTGTATAAGAGAAATATGCAATATAGCAAGAATGGGGCGTTGCAGGAATGAGCCAAGAGCTGATGCAGACAGGGTTAAGGAGATACTGTGGTTCATAAAGAATTGTGTCCTAGAGAAATGGTCAAAGTTTCATAAATGGTGCTTACCCCAAAAATCACTGTGGTCCCTGACACAAAGTACCATGGGATGCGATGGCACGGGGGCATGTGTGGCTCCATCTCCTGCAATATTGGAGAAATAACAAAGTCACACTTTGGCCTCACAGTTGGGACTCCAAATAACAGTAGAAAAATCAAGGCACATGCTAAAGGTAGAGACCTCACAAAGGGTTTCTCATTATATAGCCCATGGAAAGTAATCCCTTCTCTTAGAGAAGGCCACCAGAACCCAAATGCTGCACATTGACATGGCATTTCAGTCACAATTAAGAGATATTTGGCTCATCCCTAAGTTGCGACAAGAATCTTGAGAGTTGTACTGCTAGGGTGCCTTCAAGGAAGGATGAGATTCTACAGAAGACAGGGAACTTGAGGAAGAACACACTGCCTTCCACATAGCACATAGTGGCTCCAAGCCTATGAAGCTAATAAAGCATATTTCACTTTCAAATGAGTATATGGATGTTACAAGATGCCTTAGTCAAGAACAGACAGATTGATGGTTAAAGATTTGAAAATTTAGACACTGCTCACTTCCAATGCAGTGTCTTTCCCAGGCAATCAGTGTAAAAGTATCATGGGAAGAGAAATTTGCTCAAATAAAATTCTCTCTCATAAGTCCACTGTCTTAACACAGATACCCTTTAACCCATTAACTCATTTCCACACGCCCTGGCTTCTATTTCATCTTTTCTCACATAGTAGCAAAAATCGCACATTTCATACTGTGATGCATTGCATTTGCTTTAGAAATAATCCAGAGAGCAGGCGTGAGGATACATGTGAGAAAATCCTGTCTCTGGGGTGAAAACGCAATGCTGAGTAGTAGTTCCACCTATGGGTTTAAGTATAGCTTTCTATTTGTAAATAGGTTTGAACTTTTTCAGATATATGACTAAGCATACATCAGAAAAGATAGAAATTTTGTGAATTAACTTGCACATAGATGGAACATGACTATTCCAGGGCAGCCGATAGCAGAGGGTCCCCTGAAGCAAGCTCCCACTCCATAGCTTACTGTACCTTCGTCACAGGATTCAACTTCTTCCGTTTACACATGGCTTCAAACTCGGGCCGCAGCTGGAGCTGCTGTTGCTCTTCTTCAAAGTCCACCAGATCCCACTCATACTCAAGCCTGGCTTGTCGCTGCTTCCAAAACTCCAGAAACAGTGTGACTACAGTAGAAAGAAGCATCAGGGTGGAGCCATCAATAGACGGTCAAGCAAAAGTTTGTTTGACAAATAAAAGTTGCAAGGCAGCAACCCTAGGGGCAGGAGGGGCGCCTTACAGTGGAGTAGACCTGCTGCTCGAGCAGAGGATCTGAGTTCCGTACCCAGCATCCATTCTGGGGGGTCACAACCACCTTTACTCCAAGTCAAGGAGATCCAATGACATTTTTCCTCATTGGGCACCGGATGTTCACATATGGCGTGCGCATGCTCGTGATGGGGGCACATACAATTGAAACCAATAAGAATAAATCTTCAAAAAGAAATGTTCATGTCTGCTGTCAATCATTTTGTTTGCAAAGCACTTCACATGTTGTCAGTTGGAAATGCTGAGATCATGTTTGTTGGTCCAATATCAAATACCAAAAACACTTGTGATCAAACAACTGAAAATGAAAACTATAATGGGAAGACATCAAATGGCATCTCCAGCGTTAAAAGCTAAAATCAGAATGTGTTTAAAAGTTTGATATANNNATATAAGAATGTAGTAAAGCTTTTAAGTTGCATATACAATTTTTTCCCACAAATTCACATGCTAAGTTTTATTCTTATAAGGTTGTTATATAAATATATAAAGATACTTGTTTTAGTAGGTGGATAGAGTGCTGGCCTAGAAACCGTTCCAGGGTTCTATCTCCAGCAACACCTATATTCTGTGCCACAGTACACACTACTAATCCCAGAATTTAGAAGGCAAAGGCAGGAGATAAAGGCCATCCTCAGCTACACAGAGAATTCAGCACTTTATGAGATCTTGTCTCAAAAAAGAAAATATTATTCCAGAGCTATTTCAGGTGGTAAAAGGAAAACAAGCAAACAAACAGGCAGTTATACAAATTACACAACAGATTAGACAAAATGCGATAAATTCATGAATGGTCATAATACAAAAAAAAATTGGAGGAGACTTTGTACTCACCCCAGATCCCCATGAAGAGTGCAAAGAACACGGTTGACTCATTATCAAACAGATGGGAGAACTGTAAAAGCAATACCATCATAAAACCCTCTTAATATGAAAGACGTCAGCACCAGAAGGAAGTGCCAGTCTCCGTCCCGCCCCACGGCACACTTACCTTCGAATGCAGGCACGTGGTGTTGAGTCTCCAGTAATCACAGACTCCATCACAAAGTGGACACATGATCATTTGACCTCCGATGTTAGGATCACAGATTTCAGTGCTGCCCAGAGAAGTCAGATAAAAAGCAATGCAGTTTGGAGTGAAACATCCAAGCAGTTCTCACCAGACGGAGTGTTCAATGAGCGTCCACTCACGGCAAAGGTGGGGACAAAGCAAAGGTTTCTATCTTGGTGGAAGCCATAGGATAGGAAACAGACTCCTTAGGGTACATTTTTAAATGCAGCCTGACGTTGAAGACCCAAACAGGATTGAGTCAGACAACGTTAGGATGGATGCGGAATGAGGAGTCATGTGGTCCCACACTAGCGGAAGAGCTATGGACAATCGATGGCTGGTGCTGGGGAATGGGAGTGAGACCACACGCCCCAGAACATAGTCCTCCATGCATGCACGTGAGGTCAACACCAAGCGGACTTGCGTTTTAAAATGAACACATGAAACTTGGGAAGGAAAATGGTGGAACACCGAGGAGGAACTGAGCAGGCGGAGGTGGGTTTGATAAAAACACTTTGTATGCATTATGAAATTCTCCAAAATGAAAAGAATAAATGAAATTAAAGCCAAGATAATAGCAAAAGGCAGTTTCCATAAAGCCCTTGGCACGTAGAAGCATTACACATGAGTCTGCTTTGAAAATACTGCCTGCGGCCACAGGAAACATTGAAGTAAATGTGGGGAAATAAGGAGGCTGCAGAAGCTTAGGCCAAGGCAGTCTCCATGTGTGCTAGTCTCTTGTGCTCACCTAGTTTGGTTATTTCCCATTGATAACAAACCGTAGATGAAGCAGGCTAAGCCAACCAGAGCCGCAATCAGCAGCATTTCCGTGTAATACCCGAGAAACACAAAATAGATACCGATCTTTTCTCCATAATAATTCCTGTGAACGAGAGACAGAATCAGAGGCTGGAAGAAAAACTATGAGCCAGGTGCCCTGCTCCACGCTGGCAGGCAAGTTTATAGTAGTAAAGATGAAAAGAAATAGCCCATGGAAGAAGGAAGCCATCATGATAGAATCTAAATTTTAAATAATATCATATTGAGAACTCATGCATCTTGAAACTTCCATGTGTTTAAAGTACAGTATTAAACAGTAAACAAATACATACTAAGTTATTAAAGAAATGTAGCCTGTAACAACTGACAAATTAAAGAGACAGACATTGTCTGCCCTATTGCCCCGCTTCTTTCCACAGTGGAACCGGGTGTTCTGATGGCACTCAGGCATGACTGCAGCAGAGTAGAGAGGTTGACAGTGTTGTTCCACACCTGCTTGTACTCGGGGCCAGGTTTAGCTGAGCACACCCTCAGAGACCTGCGGACAGCCCTCTCCTCCTAGAGAACTCCATCACCAGACTGCGATCTCTCACAGGTTTCACTACCCTTAGGGTCTGAAAGCTTGCTACTTAATACTTTGAGAACTACAATGGTGACCTGCAGCTTCCAAGTTTGCCCTGGGGGAGACAATAGTGAGCAAACAAGAGGGACATAGCTCTTACCTCCCACGGAGACCATTTAAGCAGATTTTAAATAGATTTCTCATGCCGCACATTAATTCTTCAGCTTTTGAAACCTTTCTAATTAAATAGGTGTCTCTGTGTGTATTGTGTTCTCTTTTCAGTGCTGATAAACATTTTTGCAGTTTGCTTTTCTATTTCCCAATGCTGTCTGTGTCGGTCCCTAGGCCATCAACAGTTGACACTTCCCCACAGTAAATGTCAATGGCCCTGCTGCATCTCTCTGAGATTTTATTAAAGAGTAAAGCAATTTCTATAATACTACACAACATCAAGATCACCAAAAAGACACTACTATTCTTTTCTCTTTTCCTTTCAGTCCTTCGTTTGTGAGACAGTCTCACTCTGTAGCCTAGACTAGCCTTGAACTCTAACCAATTCTCCCTCCATGCCGGGATGACAATGAATGACTGCAATATATTTAAGTACTAAGTGGTTTTTTTATTGATATTTATTGAGTTCTACACTTTCTTCTGCTCCCATCCCTGCCTCTCCCCTCCCCCATTCAATCCTACCGCAAGGTCTCCATGCTCCCAATTTACTCAGGAGATCTTGTCTTTTTCTACTTTCTCTTAGTGTCTCTCTTTGTGTCTGCATTGTTGTCTAAGTTCTTTGGGATTGTGGTTTGTAGGCTGGTTTTCTTTGCTTTATGTTTAAAAAACACCTATGTGTGAGTACATGTGATAATTGTCTTTCTGTTTCTGGGTTACCTCACTCTAAATAATATTTTCTAGCTCCATCTATTTTCCTGCAAAATTCAAGCTGTCATTATTTTTTTTTCTGCTGTGTAGTACTCCATTGTACAAACATACCATATTTTCCTTATCCATTCTTTGGTTGAGGGGCATTTAGGTTGTTTCCAGGTTCTGGCTATGACAAACAAAGCTGCTATGAACATAGTTGAGCACATGTCTTTGTGGCACAATTTAGCATCCTTTGGATATATACCCAAAAGTGCTATTACTGGGTCATGAGGAAGGTTGTTTCCTAATTTTCTGAGAAATTTCCACACTGACATCCAAAGGGGCTGTACCACCAGCAATGCAGAAGTGTTCCCTTTACCCCACAACCTCTCCAGCATAAGTTGTCATCAGTGTTTTTGATCTTGGCCATTCTTACAGGTATAAGATGGAATCTCAGAGTTGTTTTGATTTGCATTTCTCTAATGACTAACGATTTTGAACATTTTCTTAAGTGTCTTTCAGACATTTTAGATTCCTCTGTTGAGAGTTCTCTGTTTAGGTCTGTACTCCATTTATTTTTTATTGGATTATGTGTTCTTTTGGTGTCCAGTTTCTTGAGTTCTTTGTATATTTTGGAGAGCAGACCTCTGTCTGATGTGGGGTTAGTGAAGATCTTTTCCCATTCTGTAGGCTTTGTTTTGTCTTGTTGACCATGTCTTTTGCTTCGCAGAGCTTTTCAGTTTCAGGAGGTCCCATTTATTATTTCTCTCAGTGTCTGTGCTGCTGGGGTTATATTTAGGAAGTGGTTCCCTGTGCCAATGCGTTCAAGTGCACTTCCCACTTTCTCTTCTATAAGGTTCAGTGTGGCTGGCTTTATGTTGAGGTCTTGGATCCATTTGGACTTGAGTTTTGTGCATGGTGATAGATATGAGTCTATTTTCATTCTTCTACATGTTGATATTCAGTTATGTCAGCACCACTTTTTAAATATGCTTTCTTTTTTTCCATTTCATATTTTTTGCTTCTTTACCAAAGATCGGGTGTTCAAAGATGTGTAGATTGATATCTGGGTCTTCTATTCGGTTTCATTGGTCCTCCTGTCTGTTCTTATGCCAATACCAGGCTGTTTTCAGTACTGTAGCTCTGTAGTAGAGTTTGATGTCAGGGATTGTGATGCCTCCAAAAGTTATTTTATTGTACAGGATTGTTTTGGCTATCCTGGGTTTTTTGCTTTTCCATAAGAAGTTGAGTAATGTTCTTTCGAAGTCTTTGAAGAATTTTACTGAGATTTTGATGGGCATTGTGTTGAATCTGTAGATTGATTTTGGTAAGATTGCCATTTTTATTATGTTAATTCTGACTACCAAAGAGTATGGAAGATCTTTCCATCTTCTGGTGTCTTTTTCAATTTCTTTCTTCATAGATTTAAAGTTCTTGTCATACAAGTCTTCCACTTGTTTGGTTAGAGTTACTCTGAGATATTTTATGCTATTTGTAGCTATTATGAATAGTGTTGATTCTCTGATTTCTTCCCCAGCCATTTTATCATCTGTGTACAGGAAGTCTACTGATTTTTTTGAGTTAATCTTGTATCCTGCTACACTGCTAAAAGTGTTTATGAGTTGTAAAATTTCCTTGGTAGAATTTTTGGGATCACTTATGTAAACGATCATATCATCAGCAAACAGTGAGAGTTTGACTTCTTCTTTTTCAATTTATATCCTCTTGATCTCCTTTTGGTGTGTTATTGTTCTAGCTAGAACCTCAAGAACTATGTTGAATAGATATGGAGAGAGTGGACCACCTTATCTTGTTCCTGATTTCAGTGGAATTGCTATGAGTTTCTCTCCATTTAGTTTGATATTGGCTGTTGGCTTCTTGTATTGCTGTTGACTTCTAGTTTTAGACCATGGTGATCTGATAAAGTACATTGGGTTATTACAATTTTTTTTGTATTTGTTGAAGTTTGTTTTGTTACTGAGTATATGGTCAATTCTTGGGAAGGTTCCATGAGGTGCCGAGAAGGAGGTATGTTCTTTTCTGTTTGGATGGAATATTCTATAGATGTCTGTTAAGTACATTTGAGTCTTAACATGCTAGTTCTATTATTTTTCTGTTCATTTTTTTGTCTGATTGACCTGTCCACTTGTGAGAGGGTGGTGTTGAAGTCTCCCACTATTAGTGTGTGGGGTTTAATATATGATTTAAGCTTTAGAAGTTTTTCTTTGACATATGAAGGTGCCCTTGTATTTAGGGCATAGATGTTCAGTATTGAAATTTCCTCTTGATAGATTTTTCCTGTGACTAATATGAAATGATCTTCTTTGTCTCTTTTAAAAGACTAATTTTAGCTTGAAGTCTATTTTGTTAGATATTAGGATAGATACACTCACTTGTTTTTTATGTCCATTTGATTGATATACTTTTTCCCAACACTTTACTCTAAGAAGATGTCTGTCTTTGATGTTCAGATGTGTTTCTTGTGTGCAGAAGAAGGTTAGATTCTGTTTTCATATGCAGTCTGTTAGCCTGTGCCTTTTTATAGGTGAGTTGAGTCCATTTATATTAAGGGATAAATGGCCGGTGCTTGATATCTCCTGTTAATTTAGTTTTTATCATTGGTTATGTTAATTTGTGCATTTTTTCTTCTTCAGGATTTGCTGTAATGAGATCATCAATTGTTTTTGTTGGTGTAGCCATCTTTTTTTGGGTTGGAGTTTTCCTTCTAGTATTTTGTGTAGGGCTGGGTTTGTGGCTAGGTATTAGTGGAATCTAGATTTATCATGGAAATATTGTCTTGTCCTTCCATGGTAATTGACAGTTTTGCTGGGTATATAGTATGGGCTGGCATTGGTTGTCTCTTAATGTCTACATAATGCTTGACCATGACCTTTGGGCTTCTGTTGTCTTCAGTGAGAAGGTCTTTCTTTATATGTTACTTGGCCTTTTTTTTTCCTTTGCAGCTCTTAATATTCTTTCTTTATTATGTATGTGTAGTGTTTTGATTATTATGTGGCAAGAGGACTTTTTTTTGGATCCAGTCTATTTGATGTTCTGTAAGTTTCTTGTGTCTCCATAGGCATATCTTTCTTGAGGTAGGGAAAACTTTCTTCTATGATTTTGTTACATATATTTTCTCTGCCTTTGAGTTGAACTTCTCCTTCTTCTATACCTATTATTCTATGATTTGGGCTTTTCATGGTGTCTCATATTTCATGGATATTTTGGGTTAAGCTTTTGTTAGATTTAATTTTTTCTTTAACTGATGAGTCTATTTCCTCTATTGTATCTTCAGTGCTTCAGATTCTCTCTTCCATCTCTTGCATTCTGCTGTTCATGCTTTTGTTTGTGGTTCCTGATTTTTTTCTCATGATTTCTGCTTATATTTCCTTCAGCTTGTGTGTTTTTTTTTATTGTTTCTATTTCAGTTTTCAAGTTCTGGATAGTTTCTTTCATATGTTTGATGTCTTTTTCTTGGTTTTCTTTAAGTGGTTTGCTGATATCTTCCAATTTTTTGTTTGTCATTTCCTCCATTTCTTTAAGGAAATTCTGCATTTCAATTTTAAGAATTTCAAACATTATCTTGAGGTTATTTTTTGGTCATTTTCTTCTGGTTCGTCCATATTTCATTGTTCATGACTTGCTGGTGTAGGGTCTTTAGATTTCCTGGTATTGTGTTGCTCTTTGTGGTGTAGCATGCGATCTTACCTTTTCTACTCATCTTTTCCTCTATTAGGTGTGGTTGGGGCTGTCTGAGATTCTGTTGAATAATCTTCTAGATGCAAAAGAATTCAAAGCTCAGATGGTTATTCCTGGTAATGCAGTTAGTGTCACAGTTCTAGTTACCCAGTTGGTTACTCCTGTTCCTGGAGATATCTCAGTTTTCCTTGCTTTGGTCTGTTCCCTTAGAGTTTGCTTTCTCAGCCCTACTTTAGCCTAGGTTGCTGGCTTTGATCTGGGTTTTTTTTTTTTTTTTTTTTTTTTTTTTTTTTTTTTTTTTTTTTTTTTTTTTTTTTTTTTTTTTTTTTTTTTTTTTTTTTTGTAAATCCTGATCTAGATCCCCTCTGGCAGAAGACCCTGGCTTGGAGTTGGACCTGTTATGGTGGAGATCGCTTACTCTCGATCTGGTTGCTGGTTCAGTCCTGATCTGCCAGTGATCTGGGACTGGGTAGGCTCCCGGGACTGGATTTGCTCCTGGCTTCTGCTCCTAGTATAGTTTGTTTCCTCAGTTCCTTGTTCAGTCCCACTCCTGTGGAATTTGTTGCCCACGGTGGAGTTCTTTGCCTCAGGGCAACTTTGTCCTAGGTTATTGGCTTTGACTTGTATCTGTAAATCCTGGTCTGGGTTCCCTCCTGCAGAACTCCCTGAATTGGAGTTGGACCTGGAAAGGTTTCTGGTTCCAGTCTACTGCCTTGGAGGTCCCAGGTTGTGGTGCACCCAGACCTGCATAGGACCTGCTTACTTCCTCAGAGGTCCCAGACTCATGCTTGGACCTGCAGAGGTTCCAGGTTCCTGCCTATTGCCTTTGATGTCCCAGACCAATGCCCTAACTCACAGAGGTCCTGGCTCAAGCCTACTCTCTCTGAGGTCCCAGACTCACGCCTGGCTCAACTGAGATTTCTGGTTCCTGCCTATTCCCTCGGAGGAACCAGGTTCACTCCTAAGTGTTTTATTTTGGAATATATTCTATTTGCTCTGCTTTCACATTATTAATGTTTGCAGAATGCTGGGTCCACGGGGTCATGCATAGATAGGGACAGACCACCAAAGTCTAGTAAACCAGGAAGCTTCATTCCAGAAAAAAGAAAAGTATAAAAACTCTGTGGGGCACCAAAGCTTGTCAGCTAGCTGAGACCACAGCCAGAAACATGGGATGCTTTTTTCTTGTAAACAAAGCAGCCAGTTACAAAATGAAATAATCCTCTGCTGATAATTGATCCTTAAGCTGCTGAGAAGGCTGTTGGTAGTTTGTTCTTGTTTTTAGGATTACAATTTTATATGTCTTTCTTTCTACATTCTAATTTTTGGTACCTATATTTTTATATTTTTTCCCTAAACTTCTCAGAATCCATCTTAGGAGATACAGTTGCTACAAACACAAGAATTCTTAGGAATTTATGAAGAAACTGGATATCTTGAAAACCCGGATTTTGTCTTGTTTTTCTTTTATGGAATCTCTTTTTTTCTTCATTGGAAATAGAATTTTTTCCATATAGTATATTTTGATTATGGTTCTCTTCTCCCAACTCCTTCCAGATCTTCCCTTCCTCCCTACACACCCAAATACACACTTTTCTGTGCTCTCTCTCTCTCTCTCTCTCTCTTTCTCTCTCTCTCTCTCTCAATACAAACAGGCATCTAAATAATAAGATAAAGTAAAAGCAATCCAGAATAGCAAAAAACAGACAGGAAAAAAAGCCAAAGGAAAAGCATAAGAGACACCTGTAGACATTGATGCACATACAGAATATTCATAAAAACAAATTCAGAATCCATAACTTATCAACAAAAGACCTGTACAGTAAAAATAAATAATCTAACAGTAAAAAATGCTGTCAAAACATTGCACGACTGAAACCCTCCCAAAACACCGTAGAGCTCATTTTTATGTCTGTGTTGGCCACTTACTGCCAAGCCTGGGGCCTGCCCTTAAGTATGGTTTGTAAACCCAGTGAAACTCTTTTAGAAGAAACTATTTTTTTGTGATATAATTGATACAATTGGATATAAGTTCTAGGTTAGGGATGGGGACTTGTGTCCCATGTCAACTCTTGGACCTTATCTGGGGCAGCCCTGTGCAGGCCTTTTGTAGGTTGCCATAGTCTCTGAATTCATACGTGTTCTGTTGTGTTTAGAAGACCATATTTTCTTGGTGTTCACCACCCACTCTGGTTTCTACAATCTCTGTGCCTCTTCAGAGTTCCTTGAGTCCTGAGGGGAGGGATTTGAGGGAGACACTCTATTTTGGACTGAGTGTTTCAAGGTCTCTCACATTGTGCAGTTGTGAGTCTCTGAATTTGTTCCCATCTGTTGCAGGAGGGAGCTTCCCTGATGGCGGCCAAGTAAGACGCTGGTCTATGAATTCAGCAGATGCCATTAGGAGTCATTTTTATTGCTGTGTTCCTTTAGCAGAACAGTAGTAGTAGTTAGTTTTCCCCTAGGTTTCCGGCCTATCTAATCTCAGGTTCTTGGCCATTTAGGCAGTGTTGAGCATGGGTTCCCTTTCACTGAGTGGGACTTTATTCAAATCAGGTCATGGTTAGTTACTTTGATGACCTTTGTGACTAATTTAAAATGACCACTTTCATCTCCCTTTCAAATTTCAAGAATAATATTTCTTGATATTAAATTCCTAAAAGGCCTATAGACCTATACTTTTTATTAAAATAGTCACAATGTAGGAAATTGTTGAGTTATTTCCTAAATGGGATCGAATGAGAATTTATTGTTTATAAAATGAAGATGCATAAAAAGCGTTTTTGTTTGTTTGTTTGTTTGTTTGTTTTTTACTAAACGGTGCACTTGACTAATAAATTTAAAACCACAGGCTAACAACTAAACCTTTGAGTATGTGTAACTTTCATACTAAGCAAACATTTTAACACTAGGCTGTAACCATGTCCCTCATCTTACTTTTCATCCATTTTGTTTGTTCGTTCTTTGGCCATCTCATACATGTACCATTAACTTTCCTTTCTGATTTCCATCCCAATTTTACAGCCCCTGCCCACATTCATGGCTGCCTTTTTGTTGTCATCTTGTGTGTTCATCACCTGTACCAGGGTCATTTACTCTTACACTGCCTCTTCTCACATGGACTTTTTAGTTCCCTTTGTTGAAAATCAAATCGTTATCATATATAAGTCTATTTATGAGCTTTCATTTTTATTATCGTTCCTGTTTGGAAACAATTTCAGATACACAGAAAAATAAAAAAAAATAATTTAAAAAATCCACATATATCCTTTGATTCTGTCACCTATTTGCATTGATTGCAAGCATGTTAAAAAGATTGAGATTATAGAACCAATATCTTTACAGATCTCTGAGACGAACACATCCAAACTCACAGACCAGTTTCTCCTGTATTCTAAGTTCTTCTACTAGGGAAGAAAACGAACTTCGTATATATACTTAAACTAAAATGTAGACATATCATATTATATTTTCAAAGGAAAATAAAGCATCATTGCCACATTACAAGATGCACCACACAGCATTTCGGTACCATGACCAAGTGGGAGCTGCTTGTACAAAGCAGGAACTAGACTGATTACAGCTTAGCTAAAAGCTAGGTAGGTCCTGACCCTTAATAGTCATGTTGAGTCCTTCCTTTCCTAGATGGTGGCAACAAGCATCTTCTTCCAAATGAATAATCAATAGTAAAGAGAGGGGCTGGGAAACACAGTGGGTAGCAAGGGCACTGAGCAAGGTCTCCTGTGGTCATGACGCACAATGACTTACCGAATCAAATCTAAAGGCTGCTCCTTGTAAAAGTAGGAAAACCGAGCCCAGTTCTGGTGAAGGGTGTACCTCTCATTGATGTGATAAGGAGTCCTGGATGGCTTCCAGTACTGGCCCTGTGCACAGTCAAGGAGAGTATAAGAGGAGAACATGAAAGACCCAGATGGTGGGGAGGGAGCCTCTCTGGACAGGTGGACAAAACTGACAGCATCTTTTGCTGATTGACTTCTAATTCTTACTCCAGTCATATAGAGTCATTTGCTAACATTTTCCTAAGAAACCACAGTCAGGGTGATTTATTTATTAATCTGGCCCAGGAAACGAAGTGCCATTTACACAACAGCTGATAAACTGTTAGAGCATTACGTGGACATGAGAACTGCGGAGAAGAGAATGACTGAGCACAGTGTGCATGAGTACCCAGCTTCAAGTTGAACACAAGTGAAGGTTGATGATAAAAAGTGGCATTTTATACCATACAAATTCAAGAATTTTGTTGTTCTGTAGGTAATACCACTGACTTTTAGTGAGTAAAAATTGAAGACGGCGTCCTGAAGGTGGTGTTTGGGGCTGGTGTAAATCACTTCTCTAAAAAGCACACGAGAGAAAGCCCAGCACTTCAAAGTTGGCAGATGTCAAAGATGGTGAAGTCCAGCTCCTCCTAAAGACAGCTCAGTGCCACTGATTTCCAATGAGCAAGGGAAGCTGTGCCAAAAGGCTGGACGCACAGCTTAAAATACCCTGGGACCACAGCAGGTACTGGATTTATAACAGGGCAATGGGCAAAACAAAACAAAACAAAACAAAAAAAAAAACAAAAAAAAAAAACAATGTCCTGCAGGTAAATAAAATCCTCAAAGTCTTCAAAGCATAATAGCCTTTGTAAGTAAAGATTAACAAAAATGCCTGGCAATATGTGCACTACTCCAACAGGATCCTCCTAAATATAGCATATATCTTCCTAAGTATAGCATATATCTTCCTAAGTATAGCATAGATCTTCCTAAGTATGGCATATATTGGTCTCTTGACTGGAACCCCCACACTGTTTTTCTCCGGAAGACTATGAACATCTTGGGGTGGGAGGCATTATAGGAGGGCGGACAGTTTCCCACCTTTATGTTAAAGGATCACAGGTGTGTTAAAAGGGGAAAATGCTTCTATGTAATTGCTGCTGCAGCCTACAGGAATCAGATCACAGTCATCCTTGCAGAACCAACTTAAAGTCATGTTTCATACTGTTGAATGCTTGGTTGCAGTTTAAGTCATGTGGAAAAGTTTGGCTGCAGGCCTTCAAAATCATTTCTAATGAGATAGATAGATAGATAGATAGATAGAGAGAGAGAGAGAGAGAGAGAGAGAGAGAGAGAGAGAGAGAGAGGTGTGGATTTGGGTGGGAGGAGAGGTAGAGAGGATCTTGGAGATGTTTTGATAGAGGGAGCCACTGTGGGTCTAGCAAAACACCTGGCACTAGAGGAATTCCTAGGAATGCACTAAACATCTGCTTCTTTTCTAGGCGGTCCTGACCTCTGAACTTGAATTCATGGTTGTGTGAAAATAATAGCCAGCAAAATACTTTCCCTGTGATTGAATCCACTTCTCTATTGGATGGATAAACATGAGTACATTTACTCATTAAAAGATTCAAAATCTATGAGTAAAGACAGGATAGAACTTTCTGAGTAATGTGTCACCCAAATATATAATAATTCAAGAATGGATCCTAAAGAAAATACTGTGTGCAAATACAAACGATCATTCAAAGTACTTTTCATTAGAAATGCCAGCATAATAAGGCATTGAATGCACTTTAGCCCCGCGAGTACACTCCTTAGGTTAGAAGCAGGGAGTCTGGATGTTTTCCCTTTGCCTAGGAGAACTAAGCAGTTTGTAAAAAAAAAAAAAAAAAAAAAAAAAAAAAGGAAAAATGTTGGACTATTGTTGGATCCCTTGGGAAGGTACTCACATCGTGGAGTGGGTAGGCAGATAAGTAAGTGTTGGAGTTTAGCAATCTTTCAATTCCAATCTTTTTCTTCCCCTCTTCAACTCCAAAAGGGCATCGTGACAGAATATAGTAAACCTGCCAGGTAGGTACCAGAAGGAGTCAGTATATGAATTCCACCTACAGCACACAAGTATGCAGGGACTTCAATATGTTGAATATTTGAGGTAAAAATGCAGGGACTAAGACAGTAAACCTAAGTTAAATGTGAAGACACTTCAGCACCTTGCAGAACTTCAAACTTTTCACACTTTGATAATCACAAGTGCTCAGTGTCTACTTTGAATGGACACAGGCCCTGACTACAGAAAAATGCTTTTCTTCACGGACCGTGAGAGGCCATAGATTGAGGCGCTAGATGGAATTGGCAGGAGTTTTATTCCTAGGTTCTGACAACACCCCATTGCCTTGTTTGGGGCCTGGGGGGTGCATGAATCATCATTTAATTTTCTTCTCTTGTATCAAATACCTCTGAGACACTCCCATGCTATAAATTTTTACTAGAATCGGTGTTTCAAGTGCCATTATTAATAGTTCACTTGGAGAAATAGGGGACTAAATTGATACGTGGCCAGGTTGGTTTCAGTATTTCTTCAGCCTATCACTCTGATGATATAGATGGGGCCTTTGCCAGATGTTATGTTGTTTATCATACTGGGACTGTTGGTCAAGCTCAGTCCTTGAGACACCTAGAGCCTAGATGGTGGGGCTTTTACCCTAAAACTCCTAGTGACCTTGTTAGACCTGTCTCCAAGCTCCACCTAGTTCTGGCCCACCTGCAGCTTACATCTGCAGCATCTTTTGCCCCTGAAATCTTGTGCCCTTCATTCATATTGAAATCAACTCCTTGCAAGCTCTTCATAGTTTTCATATTTGATCTCCCCCAATGAGTTGTGAATATCTTAATGACATCTAGGATAGTGAATCATTTCTAGAAGATTTTCAATTCATCATAACGGTCACTATCTCTCTCAGTCAGAGCTGTACAAAACACGAACACATTTGCTGCATCAAAGGACCCGAAACCAGTGATCCATGGGCTGCAGAGTGGAGGTCATGCTTGCAGCATGGAGAGGAGCCATTGTGCGTCTCAGTTTGAGTGCCAGGGAGTTGTGTGCTTCCTGAAGTAACAAGAGAAGTTGTTTCCTGCAAAGTGCACTCCATCTGTGGGTTAGCATGTTCAGTGTAGGCAGATGTGCTGGCCCCTGGGCTTCGTTGTCCTGTTACAGGGTACAGAGGGAGATAGATGCTCTAGTTCTAATATGCACTTGACTTTTCAGAATGCCATGTGAGCATGGGTTTCAATTTAAAGTTGTCCACTGCCTGGGCCCCCAGCAAAAGCATCATCCTGCCCTTTGATGCTCTGAAGTCAGCCTCTCCACTTCTACAGGGAAGTCCTAGTGGGCATCTTCTGATGTTAGAGGACACTGCTGGCTGGTTGAGGTCACAGCTTCCCTGTGGCCGGGCAGATTACTCCTCAGCTCCACAGCACAGAACTCTTTCTCTCCAGTAAAGCTTCCTGTTCTCCACCCAGCCTTCTCTGGAGAATGTATGTGGGCCTGAAGGACTGACCTTAACTTAAAGCTGTCTCTAAGTCAGATGCCTGAGTCATCCTTACCTTGACACTGGGCACAGACCCCGACTAAGAAGACTTGCACTAGGAGCTCGCTATAGGACCCTACTGTCACATGCAAAGCCTTGTGTTAGGAGATGCCACTTAATGCAAAGTAAGTTTGTTCCCAGGCTCCCCAGTCCTATATATTCCTTAAATCTGGAACAAAGTTGAGCTGATACACAGAAATCTGTCTCCCAGAGGACTGTCTCTATTCGTGCTCAAGGGCCACCAAAGATTTCTGCTGCCCAATCTGCTTCATTCCCCTCTCCACATGGTGGCCAACAGGCCTGGGGAAAAGAGGACCCCTCGGGTCTGACAGGAAACTTCTGCATCTACACTGAGAATCTGCTAAGAGCACAGCCACAGTCACCAGTTCCCTGACCCAGATCTTGTGGACAGCAAGCTGTAGCTCCTTCTTTGTGACTTCTGCTGTGCACCCAGGTGTGCAGGACATAGCGTCTTCATGTAAACCCCCAGAAACCATCTTCACAGTTGTCAAGGTCTTCTGCAGCAGTTTCTTCACATCGCCCTGGCTTCACAGACTGAGGGTAGGGTCTAAAGCCACATTAGGTTTGATGTAAGGTAATGTTGGCTTAAAGGTTTGATCTATCCACACCCCAAAAGGTTCAGCCACAAGGCTGAAAAAGCTGTCTTACTGGATGTCTGTCAACTGCAATACACTTTCAATTTCCTTCAGGAATGTCTCCTCGGTGTCCAAGATCTAACTGACTGGCACAAGTGGCCGAACAGCTGGCCATCCTCAGCATTTCACAAATCTGTCTTATGAAGTTTTCTCACTCCTGGCTTTTGATTCAAACTAAGGAACTTTAACTTGATCACACAGAGATCAATGTGACATTGTATGCCTAGACCAATTTTCATGGTGTTTTGTCTCAGGGAGAAGGGATCTTAGGGAGTGTCAGAGAGATGAAGGGGAATGCTAGTTAAGGGAATAGTCAAAATATAGCCAACATTATCTACCAATTCAGCTTTTGTATGTGTGCAAGATTATTATCTTCATGGATTTATTTATTTATTTATTTGCTTATTTGTTTTGAGATAGGGTCTTAACTTTATTTCTCAGAACTGGCTGGAGCTGACTGCATACTCCAGGGTGGTCCCACACTTAATGGTGGTCTTCCTGCTTCAGCCTTTGAAGGGCCTGTATTCCAGGTATGAAATGCCAGGCCCAGCAAGTCCACTCCACAATGGTCAATTTGTGATATTCAGGAAGGAATCTAACGGTCACATAGACACATGGAGAAATAAAAATGTTATGTCCAGTTGGGGAGGTGTTGTTTCTAGAGCTTCTCGAGGCAGGGTTCCACCAATATTTAGAAAACATGGTGTCACTGAATCTCAGCCAAGTGGCACATGTATGTACTATAGCAATGGAATGTGTCCACCACAGATGGACAGGAAGCTGGTGCCCTCCCTTTAGTGTGCTCTGAAAGTCAGGTCTGTTCTTATGACCAAAGTGACAGAAAATTTCTTATCGGTTTCTCTTTCCATGCAGATGCATTAAGCAGAGATTCAATTCAGAACTCATGTTAACTGTGTAAGCTTTCCCACCTACACAGGTGGCTAAATCTATATCAAAAATTCAATACATTTTCTATTACGATGGTGTGCACACACATCTGCGTCATGGGGACTCTCGATTGAACATTATATATGTGTGTCACATGCATGCATATATAATTTCTTACTGTGGTGTTTGGGAAGATGCTTTCAAATATGAGGGTCTGTCCTAGTATGATGCTCCAGAGATTTATTCATTGTGTCCATACACAGATTAAAATGCTGAGTGGGACAGGAAGGAAGGGACTCTTTCTACATCAGCCTTTTAAACAGTGAGCGTGGTGCTTCTGTGCTAGAGAAGGAATGGAGCCCATACTCCTACTTACAAAACACACTGGCAAGGTTTACAAGCGACAATGAGCAGCAAAGGATGAGGTGAAGGAATAGCAGTGACCTTCCTGCAGTGAACAGTCTCCTGGTCCATCTTTGTAGAAGGTGGGATAAAGCCTAAATCCAGCGCTTTGTATACATTAGGCTGGCGCTCGGCAATTAGTAGCATCCTCAGTCATTATCAGAATATAATTAGAACAATAGAGAACAAGTTACTGACTACATTTTCATTCCAGCACAGGACAGTAATAGGACCTCTGCTTCCAGAGAAGTTACTTATTTAGGAAACAGCAACATTACGGCTTGAAAAGAAGCTTTCTGATACAACAGCAGCGCCTCTCTATTCCCTGAAAGGTGCTGGTTTGACGTGTAGGCCTTTGTATCTTTTAATTCTTCTGGGAAAATGAAAATGTTCTTTCCCAATTCATATTCAGTTTTCATCGTACCAAAATTTTAGTAGCTACATCTGTTTGATATCTCTGTCAATTTAAATAAAAATAATGATTTAAGAACTAGAAAGAGGGCTGGAGAGATGGCTCAGTGGTTAAGAGCATTGCCTGCTCTTCCAAAGGTCCTGAGTTCAATTCCCAGCAACCACATGGTGGCTCACAACCATCTGTAATGAGGTCTGGTGCTCTCTTCTGGCCTGCAGACATACACACAGACAGAATATTGTACACATAATAAATAAGTTTTTTTTTAAAAAAAACTAGTAAGAAAATTGAATGTGCCATATCTTCTACTTATAAGCAGAGAATGTGTGGGTCTCAAGGGCAAATAGGTCTGTAGTGGCTGGGAATCAGATGGTATAATTAAATCACACACATGTGTGCACATGCACACACACACACATACAATACAAAGGCAAGACCAACATGGTCTTTGTTCTTCTGAAATCAGATCTAATGAGAATGAGAGCTCTTTCCCACTGAGCAGTTGCTGTATATTAAGTGTTGTTCAAAGTTGTTTGCAAATGAATTCACTTAAGTTTCAGGGTAACATAAGAAATGTATGTGATCTCAACCCAACACAAGGAAACAGTGGTGTCTGGGGCTTCCAGTCAGCAATGTACAAGACCTAGGACTACAGAAGGAGAAGAAATATTGTTGAAAAGCCTGAAGATGATTTAATTGGGGAGAAAATGTCTGAGGCTCCTTGAAGCCTATCTATATAAAAAGAAATTAAAATATTCAAACTGAATTAAACTGATCGATATTCTGATGTTAAATTTATAAAATCCAATTTTAAGATCAAGGAATCAATTTACAATGATGATATAATGCACAAACCCTTGGGCTGTCAGTGATAGGCTGTTCTGGAGTTATGTAATTCCTCCTATACTGTTGGATCTACTATCAATCACCTGCTCTTAAATAGTATTTGAGGAATAGGGATTTTTATAAGTTAAAACTGGATCTAACAGACTCCATCCCTGCATAATCCTATGAGATGGTTATATTTGCCATGCCTAGGAAAACCCTGAGTGCTTAGTTTTGAGCCTGCACAATCCCGTAAGAACAGAGTCTTACACGGCACACATGGAGAGAGGTGTCCAAAGCCTTCACCACTTACAATTCTGTTTCTCGCTGAAGATGGAAAGAAAGTGGCCTCGTCTTCAATGAGGAAGAGCTCCTGACGATGTCTGCTGAACTGGGCAGTGAAATACTCAGGGTGAGGGTACTTCACAGTGGCTGGGAGCTTCACAGGCCCAAGCATGTATGTCAGAGGTGTGTGCTTTGGTCGTGGGATGTCACTCAACTTAATAGGCATCTTGATTCCTAGCACTTCAGCATAAGTGACTAGGACCTCCCATGGGGCGTGGATCTTCACAAAAAAGGTTTTTCCATCTTCAGAGTTCTGCATAAAAAAGAGACAGAGTGAAATAAAGTTAAGGATAAAAGAAAGCAAATCTCAAATTCTCAATGATGAAAATAAATTTTCAATTTAATCAATTTTTAAGCAAAACTTTTAAGAAATGAGATTCCTCTAAGATCTTTATGTGTGTGTACTATGGTAGTTTGAAGGAAAAGAGCTTCCATAGGTTCATACGTTTGAGTGCTTTGTCCCTAGCTAGTGGAATAATTTGAGAAGGATGAGAAGGTGTGGATTTGTTGGAGGAAGTGTGTCACTGAAAGAGAGCCTTGAAGTTTCAAATGCATACTTCAGGTCCAGTGTCTTATCAGGTCCAGTGTCTTATCAGGTCCAGTGTCTTATCAGGTCACGGATCAAGATGGAATCTCTCAACTGTTCCTGCCTCTACAAAGTGCTTCTCCATCACATATTCTAAACCTCTGAAATCATTGCTCCCCCCAAAACTTTGTTTTATAAGTTGCCTTGGCCATGGTATCTTATCATAGTGAAAGAAAAGAAACTAAGACATGTACTAACATAAAAATTAACACATATATATTATTTACATGTGTATATATGCATGCCACAAGGAGGAGTGCTACAGAAACACATGGAGACTGAGAGAGAATTTTTTTGAAATATACTTCAGGTATATGCCTATACTAGCATAAATATACTCAATATCATCTATAATATACTTTAGTGTGTCTAGTTCACTCAGCACTAGACTGATTCACAGTGATATATATAATTCTACACACTATAATAGTTTTGATAAGCATCATCTCAGGATTTTGTTTCGATAATCAGTGAGGTTATTAAAATTTATTATATTATATTACATTGTACTACATTACATTATATTATACGCATGCTGTTAGATATTCCCATTCTTCTTCCATAGTTCCTTCATAGACCCGACCTGAAGGTCCACTACAAAGGAAAGTAAGTTATATATTGTGTTATATTACACACATTCATTGATTGTATCAGTAAAAACTGATGAGAAATAATAGTTAGAAAATGAAAACAAAGTTGGAGGATTTCAGAAGAGTCACAGATAGAATGTGATCTTAAGTAGGGCTTAAACACAACTTTAAAGGTAATTGTAGAGAAGCAATAATAAACATGAATACAGTTACAGAATGAAATAATGTTACCTATTCATGAACAGAGTACCATGGGTTAAATAGTGGCTATCCTGCAAGACAGCCAGGCCCAGTGTGCAATGTGACAGGCAGCATCAAGGTAAAACAGATATGTAAATAAAGTGCTTCATCTTTCTATACCCTTAGTGGAAGACACGTGTGTGTGTGCGTGTGCACGTGCATGCACACATGTGTCTGATATTGCATATGTAGTGTGTGGATGTGTGTGACTGAAGTCAGTCTTGTGTGTAGCTCCATAGGAGTCATCCACCTTGTTTGCTTGTTTGCTCTGAGATGGTCTTTCACTGGGACTGGGGCTCACCAATGAGGGTAGACTCGATGGACACTATGTCCCAGGGGCCCACTTGTTTACCACAGTTGTCATTATAAGAACATATTACCATATCCCAAGTTTTATATGGTTTCTGGGTGAAACTTGTATGGCAAGCACTTTACAGATTGGCCTTTCTTCGACTTCCTATGCTCCTGCGCATTTTAAGAAGCTTCACTGAAACGTCACCTCACTGACTACTGACCTGTGAAAATGCAGGATGTCTTGTAAAAGATTTATGTATTGCTCCAAACCCACTATCTATCTAGCCAAATACATGAATAGGAGAAAAACCCACTTAAAATAAAATCCTTGCATAATTTATCAAATATAGTTACCATTTTATCTTCAATTTCCAACTCAAGACCCGTTCTCCTGAGATTTAGTTCAAACTCGCGTCTTCTTTCCTATGGCAGAAATAAATGAAATGGTGCTGCAGATACTCTGCCTTAGTGGACAGTGCCAGCCTGATACTCTGTGGGAGCTGACAATGCCAGGCCAACCCTTGCATTTGTGGGCAGTGCCAGGGCGACTCTTTGTGTTAGTGCACAGGGACAGGCTAACACTCTATGCTAGCTGACATGCCTGGCTAACCTTGGTGACAGCTTATTAAGGGCTAGGCAGACTCAAGGCTGTGCTTCCATGGGTTCTAGAACCTTCCATGGTTGTATGTAAAAATGCACTATAAAACATTCTGACTTCAGGTCATGGGCTGATTTTGACCTATACCATGAATAACAAAACTCTGGGAATACAAAATAGGAACAATCTCTAAGGTTCACAAGATTCACATTTGATGATACACACAAACTTTCACTGAGTGATTTGACAGTATGAAAAACTTGGAGACAGAGACACACAGGCTCTTAGCTGGTACAGGCTCAACATTACAAAGATCAGTGATCTTTAAACAAATAATTCTAATGCCACTGCTGTGGGAACTCCTTCAGCCAATAGCCTTTAAGATATCAGCCTACTTGGGCATGGCCTCTTGTACTATAAATATAGAAGTAAAGCTTGCACAGCCTTTCTCTTGGCTACTGGACTTGGTTCCTCTTACCCACTTGTGCAGAGAACTGTGATCTGTGTATCTACCCTTAAATAAAGAACCCTTTATTATATCAATTCTCAGCTAGGACTACTTTATAGCATCCATCTACATCTGGCGCCAAACACAATTGCTCCTGGCAGCACCCATCTATTCCTGAGAGAACATTGAGCACTGAAGACACTCCACTTTGAGCTCGTTTTCTTCTTGGCAAAATTGGCCTTTGGGTAAAGAACTGCCCATGCCTTGACCACTGACAAAATTCACAATGTCTGTGCAGAACAAGCAGGATACAAGAAAAAAAGACTACCAAACCTTGCCAAGACAGGGGAAGATGGTTGAAAACTTTCCTGCCTCTGAAAATGGTCTGTCAGTTACTCTAGGCCTTAACCAAAGTTGGTTGCTCCAACATTGCAATTGAGACTGTGGGTGATTGCCCAGATAGTCAGTTGTCTCTGTCATTTATTGCATATTTTAAAAGTTGCTTGATTAACTTCCTGTTTACTCAAGTAATATTATTTCCCTTCTCAGGTCTTCAATGGGGTTGAAGACTAGATCGTTGTAGTTATTTCCCTCTCATGACTTAGCCAAGCCATTTCTAATACAAGACTTAGACTCCTTAGGATAGGATAATTATTGAAACATTAAGAATATGTTTCTTGCTTGATATTGTTTATGCTGGTTGTAATTCTAATTTTTATACTTGATACTTGTTTTTATTCTATAGTTTTGTATTAGGCTTAGAACTCTCTTATTTAGACAAAAGGGGGAGATGCTGTGGGAACTCCTTCAGTCAATAGCCTTTAAGATACCAGTCTACTTGGGCATGGCCTCTTTTTACTATAAATATAAATGTAAAGCTTGTGAGGCCTCCCTTACTCAACTTCTGGGTTCAGTTCCTGTTCCCTGCTCATGCACAAGACTGTGATCTGTGAATCTACCCCTAAATAAAGAACTCTTTATTAATCTCAATTCTGAGGTAGTGTGGGACTATTTTTATAGCATCCCTCTACGTGACACAGCAGGCCATAATCTCATCATGGTTTTTGATTGTGACTAGCAAGAGGACTTTCACTTAGAGAAAGAAGGTTAAGATTCACCACAAATCATGGCTTGCAAATAATTACTGTAAGATTTAGACAAAGCCTCTTCCATCCTTCATTGTGAGCAGTTCAGAAAACTGAACTTTGAAAGGCTTCACTAGGATGTATTGAGTCATTTATGATCAGTAAGTTCCTTTACATTGAAGTTCTGGCAGGCACAACAAGGAATCTCTGCTTCCTTTCTCCTTCCAGTGTTAATGTGAAGGAGCCTATGTCTAAAAACCATCCCCACTCAACTATCCTGACTTAAATATATTTCTTCAATATATAACAAAATTAAAAATCCAGTAGGAATGGAGTATAATTTAAAATCCTTCATCCAGCACCAACAAAGTGACTAAATCTCCAGTTGCAAAGACAAGGGGTTTTGTAACTTAGACAGTCACCCACCCTAAGAGTTCAACAGAGCAGATGGCAGAAATAAGAGTGAATTCCAGGTCATTAAACATTATTTTAAACTTTAATGCTTTGTAATTAATGAAATTGTTCTAAATTTCTTAAAAATTCTCTTAATTTTTATTTTATGTGTATGTGTTGGAGCAAGGGGTGCTATACAGTATGTGTACAGCTGACAGATTCTTAGACAGACCCACAGTGTACAACTTGTGGGGGACCTGACTTGTAGAGCTTCAGGAACACTTGTCTTTTGGATAGTCACTGTCAATTTTACAGAAACCTTGTGAAGCTATGCATCTTCTACCCTTCAAAATGGAATTCATTCCCAAAATACCTCAGCAAGTATTTCCCTCCTGTATGGGCAAGGGAATGACTGTCCCATGGGGCCTTAGAGTGATAACATCCACTCTTGGGTCTAATAGCCAAATCTACTTAAAGTCAGTCCCCCACAATTACCTTTGCTAATAGACCACATTAGGGATTTTTAAAAGATAGGAAGACAGCCTTTCAGCTCTTACTGACAAACAGGTCTGGATGTTACCAAAGCTAGTTATCCCAATAGAGATTGGGGTGAGGGGAGAGGAGTCCAAGGTTCAGAAATGTCTACAGATCTTGTCTAATGGTTTGCAATGTCAGGTATTTCCCCTTGGATGCTGGCTCTTCCTGAATGGTGTCATTTTTTTTTTGGAGTGCTTCTTTTTCAGGTTCTATCTATTTTTTCTTTATGATTCTGAAGTGCATGTTGATACCATCCTTAATGCCTGTGTGGGTTATATAAACTGGAAACCTCATGTGAGGGGGAAGAGCAGCAAGCACAGCAAGAACAGCAGCAGCAGCAAGGAACAAGAAACAGTATGATTAGAGAGAACATAGACAGAAGAAACGGGATATGATGAAAAGATTTATGTTAGTTAATTTATTTTGTTTATGCTCAGACCTAATTAGTCAGGTTTTTGCCTGATAGAGCAAATCTTTTTGAATCCTGAGAGTTTTAGTGGGACTTAACCCCAATACAAACCTTGATATGTGTGAGTATCTTGCCTGCATCTATGCCTGTGCACCATATTTGTGGAGTGTCCACAGAGGACAAAGGGGGACATATGGACTCCTAGGACTGGTGATATGGACAGTACTGAGCCTCCAAGTATATTCTGGGAACCACACATACATGTTTCTATAAGAGCTTCTAATGCCCTTAACTACTGAGCTACCTCTCAATCCACCTTTTAAAATTACTTGCACAAAACTCAGGGGTTGTGAGAAATCTATAATTCAGTAATTCCATCCTATTGATCCAAATCACCTTACTTTGCACCAAGATGTATAAGAACAAAGAACATAATTGGACCGTAACTCTTTGATTCTAAGAATGATTTTATTCATGCATAAATGAAGAAAACAATGATTAGTCCCTATACCTTGTCAATTAATGCATTTATGTTATCCATGCTACTTACATTAAAATTTTTCTGGTTATATTTTGTATAATATCAGTGATGTTCAATCAAATATGTGCGCATTTAATCATAAATACACATAGCTGTAATGTTAATCAATACTCAAAGTAAAATTATATCTTAGAATATTATGGCTAAAGAGAAAAATATGTCAACCAATCTAATTATGTTTATTGTTACAAAATAATGATTTGATGAGAAATAGAAGATGCACAAGGGCAGCAATTTACATAAGAAAAAATGTGTGAAAAATAAAATGAAAATTTTAGGTGAGGAAAAATTTTAGCTGTGAGAGGTTTCTTCTTATAGATCTTAAAAAAACAATGGATGAAAGCATGTGTCTAATTTTTATGTAATTCAATTTTTATATACATATTCTTGGAGTTAATTTATAAAATATACATTATATCTTTAAAAACTTATGTTGTGTTTCTGTGTATGTATTTGTACATGTAAGTACCATGGCTGTGGAGGCCTGAAGAGGGCATCAATGTCCTGGGACTGGAGTGATAGGCACTTGTGAGCTGACCCATATGTGTGCCGGGAACTGAAGTCATGTCCTTTGCAAGGGCAGTACATGCTCTTAACTACTGATCCAATTCTATCATATAGTACATGCTCTTAACTACTGATCCAATTCTATCATATNATATATATAGAGAGAGAGAGAGAGAGAGAGAGACTATTCTATCAGTTCTGCTACTCTAGAAAATGTTTAGTAATACACTAGTTAAGCAAGACAAGAACTGAGATTTGGCTATTGCTTTACATGTGGAGATGGACTTTGAGGTTGGGGTACATGGACCTTTGCATATACTACACGAAAGGTTTTATTTAAAGATTTTTTGGCAAATAAGTAATAATATGTAGGGAAGGGATATATAGATATATATATATATATATGAGAATGATAACAATTTTTGACTATCAGACTTAAGCTGGATGAAGATAAGAGGGGTAAGGAGCAGTTACTATAAAATGCTTTCCGAACCTCATCTACGGCAGCTGTATCACATAAGCTAAATTATGGAGTGAGCCAGCCTGGGTGCTCATCAACAGATGTGCTGCTTTGAATAATAATGGCCCCCACAGACTCATATGAGTGCTTAGTCATCAGGGTGTAGCACTACTTAGAATTAGGGGGCCTTCTTAAAGGATATGTGTCACTTCCTGTGGCTTTTATGACTTTGAGAGCCTAACCCATGCCCAGTAGCTCTCCCTCTCTCTCTCTCTCTTCTTCGTGCCTGTGGATCCAGATGTAGAACTCTCAGCTACTCCTTCAGCACCATTCAGCCTGCATGTTACCCATGCTCCCTGCTATGATGATAATGGACTAAACCTCTGAAACTGTAAGAAAGCCCCAATTAGAAGCTTTCCTTTATAGGAGTTGTTGTGGTCGTGGTGTCTTTTCACAGCAATACAACACTGACTACAACAACAGAGGAGTGAGTGGACAAGAACAAATGATATATACATAATGGAGAAGAATGAAATTGTGTCATGAATACATCAGAAACTGGAGATTATGGTGTTAAAAGAAGAAGGCTGGACTAACAAAACAAGTATTGTCATGGTGTGAAGAGGGTGTGAGAGTGAAAGGAGGACATAAAGATGTGGAAGAGGGAGAAAGAAACAGATGGGTGAGCATGATCAAAACATGTGATAGGCAAATATGAGAATGTCCCACATCCCATAACCAACAATTGCTAAAGAAGGTTTACAAAAGGAAAGAAGGAAGTAAGAGAGGGATGGATGGAAAAATGGATGGGTGGATGCAGGAAGAGAGGGAGTATAATGGCATTTCAATTGTATTTTAATAAATAAAGACTGCTTGAAGATCTGATAGTAAAACAGTCCCACTGGTCAGCCTGACAGACCAGGTTATAGTAACACACACCTTTAATCCTAGTAGCCACAATAACATGCAATTTAATCCCAGTAGCCACACTAGTTGTCATAGAAATCTGGTGGTGTATGGCTTTAATCCCTGTGGTGCATGCCTTTAATCCCTGCCCTAGAAAAGATTATAAAATGGGAAGAGACAGCTCTCAAACCACAGTCTCATTCTGAGATTCTGAGAGGCAGGATAGCCATTTAAGACTGAGTTTGAGGTAAGAGCCAGTGGCTGGCTGTTTTGCTTTTCAGATCTTCAGGTTGAACTCCAGTTTCTGACCCCGAGCTTTTATTAATTGTGCTTCATTTGGAACTCATGTGGATTCCAACTCCATGCCTACTAAAACTGGCTCAAAAGGGCCATGTCCAAAGGTTTCCCATCCCTACCCACTTGGCATGATTTTACCCAATAAGTATTTTTTCTGCCAAAACCCTGCCAGAGCCGAGCTACCCCTTTGGGAGACCTGCTGCATGGTGACTTGGCAATTTCCTAGGATCGTGTACACTCCCAGCCACCCCGCTATGCTGTGACTTGAACAGCTTCAGGTTTATATTCCCAGAAAACAATTTACTGAGATATTATAATAAACATAGGTTCATTTGATTAATAAATCAATCAATAAATAAATTTAGAAGTTATATAATTGTAGAAAATATCACCATCAAGGAATTTAATAATCTTTTCATTATATCATAGATGATATTCTGCAGGGCTTATATTGTTTTTCTGATGCATCCATTTACTTAATAATGTGACTTGCCTTTATTTTTCATATTCCTTTAAAAATGGGATCATAACAGAGCCAAGAATGAAGTACTTTTGGAAATGATACAGTCTTTATGGACTAATAATGACCAGCTAGCTGACAGTATATATACCATCAAAAATCAAAAGTTAGCTAAAAAAATTAATACCATTGAAATGGATATTATTAATTTTCCAGAAAAGTTCAAGCCATGATAAAGAGTGCTGAAAAATTATCTGAAAGAATTCATAGTTTTGAATGTGACAATCAAAATCTGTTAAAAAGTTATGTTAAGTTAGCAGATAGAGTATCTCTTCAGGAAGGTATTCTGCACACCATCCAAGTACTATCCAAGGATGAGAAGTTATCATTATTGGAAAAATTTTATACCTTGAAATCATACATGTAGAATGAGGCCCAGAGATTATGTGAGTAATTTAAGTCATTAGATATATTCACAGGTCAAGAGATTAATGCTTTACAAAAACAGTGGTAAAAAGATTTGAAATGATTGAGGAAATTATCAGAACTGATAAAGGGAGGTGGAGGTAAAAGGACGGGATTTAACATCACTATTACCTGTCAGAGTCAGAGATGACATACCAAGGGTTTTAGCTACTTATCCTGTAATCACCTCTAAAAAAAAATCATTCAGCATTAAATACCCTAAAGCATTCAGAGAATGTGAATGGAAACCTATAGGTATGAATGATCTAATGGAAATTAAACAAGCACTAGTATCTTATGACTTGTATTCACCATTTGTTATGGAGATGGTGAAAATGTGGGTTTCCAGCAATAAGGCTATCACACATGACTGGTATCAGTTAGTTTCAGCAATCCTAGAAGATGGGCCACAACTGCTGTAGAGATGCTAATGGAGAGAAGAGGCAAAAATTTTAGGACACCAGAGAAGAACAAAGGATTTGAGGCTTCCCAAGATCAAATACCTGGTAAGAGCACTTATGCTTATCTGCAGGATCAAGCTCTTTATGATGAGCACATCCTTTACCTATGCCAAAAAGGTAAATGCTTGGGGCAGGATTCAATAACTAAGCAAAAGAATTGAATATATACTAGGGTTAAAGAAGGCCAAAGAGAACCCTTTAGTGACTTTTTACAAAGATTAACTAAGGCTATAGAATAGGAAGACAGAGGAGTTCTTATTGAATTTCTGGCTTTTGAAAATGCCAAGATAGGAGTCCTGGGACACTGGCAAACCAGGATTGAGCCAACGACCTGATCCAGAGTCAGTGATCTCCACTAGAACAGGTACAGGGAAGTAACCACTGAGTGAGTGTTCCAGAACTAGAGACTGCTGAGGGTCTGGATGTGAATCTGGGATTTTCAAGGGAGTAGACCTAAGCCAGGACCCCTGTGGGTCTAGGCATAAGTCTAGGACCTCTCAGGTACTAGGCCTGAGTCAGGACCTCTGCCAGTCTGGGTATTAATCTGGGACCACTGAGGGAGTAGGCAGGAATCAGAGATCTCTCTGGGGCCAGGTATGAGTCTGGAACCTCAGAGGAAGTAGGCCTGAGCCAGGATCTCTGTGGGTCCAGGCATTGGTCTGGGACATCAAAGGGAATAAGCAGGAATCCGGATCCTCTGTGGGTCCAAGCATGAATCTGGGTCCTCTGAAAGAGTAGACATGAGTTAGGTCCTCTGCTGTTCTGGGTGCAACCAAGCCTGGGAACTTTGAGGCAGTAGACTGGAGCCAGAAACATTTGCAGGATCAACTCCAAGACGGGAAAGTCTGCAAGAGGGAATCCAGACCAGTATTTACAGAAACAGGTCAAAGTTGGTTGAACTAGGCCAAAGTAGGCCTGAGACAGAAAACTCCAAGGGAGCAGACCAAAGCACAGAAACACTGAGATATACCTAAAAACACAGAGTAACCAATGGGTAACTAGAACTGTGGCACTGACTGTACCACGAGTAGCAAACATCTGAGCTTTGGATTCACTGGCACCTAGAATATTATTCAACATAATCTCAGAAAGCTCCAACCACACCTATTAGAGGAAAAGATGAGTAGAAAAGGTAAGAACACATGCAACACTACAAAGAGCAAAACAACGCCAGTAAAACCTAAAGACCCTAAAACAGCAAGGAATGAACAACCAAATATAGATGAAGCAGAAGAAAAGTACCTAAAAAATAACTTCAATAGAATGATTGAAACTCTTAAAGAGGAAGTGAAAATTCCCTTAAAGAAATGGAGAAAAAGACAAACAAAAAATTGGAAGACAGCAGCAAACCACTTAAAGAAAACCAAGAAAAATAAATCAAACATATGAAAGAAACTATTCAAGACTTGAAAACTAAAATAGAGACAATAAAGAAAACACAAGCCGAAGGAATAAAAGAAACAGAAATCATGAAAAAATGATCAGGAACCACAAATGCAAGTATAAACAGCAGAATACAAGAGATGGAAGAGAGAATCTGAAGCACTGAAGATATAATAGAGGAAACAGACTCATCAGTTAAAGAAAACATTAAATCTAAGAAAAGCTCAACCCAAAATATTCAGAAAATATGGGATACTATGAAAAGGCCAAATCTAAGAATAATATGTATAGAAAAAAATTTCAACTCAAAAGCACAGAAAATATGTTTAATAAAATCATAGAAGAAAACTTTCCCAACCTAAAGAAAGATATGCCTATGAAGGTACAAGAAGCTTACAGAACACCAAATAGACTGGATCAAAAAAAAAAGTTTTCTTGCTCATAATAATCAAAACACAAAACATACAGAGTAAAGAAAGAATATTAAGAGCTGCAAAGGAAAAAGGCCAAGTAACATATAAAGGTAGACCTATCAGAATTACACCTGGCTTCTCATTGGAGACAATGAAAGTCAGAAGGTCATGATCAAGCATTATGCAGACATTGAGACCACCTACGCCAGTCCAGACTACTATACCCAGCAAAACTGTCAATCACCATAGAAAGACAAAACAAGATATTCCATGACAAATCTAGGTTTCAGCAATACTTAGTCACAAACCCAGCCCTACACAAAATACTAGAGGGAAAACTCCAACCCAAGGAAGATGGCTACACCAACAAAAACACAGACAACTGATGGTCACAAAGCAGAAAATCCCAAAGAAAACAAAAACACACAAACTAACATCACCAACAATCAAAACTAAATTAACAGGAGGTAGCAATCGCTGGTCATTAATATCCCTTAATGTAAATAGACTGAATTTACCTTAAAAATGCACAGAATCCATCCTTGTCCTGCATACAAGAAACACATCTAAACATCAAGGACAGACATCATCTCGAGTAAAGGGTTGGAAAGAACTGAACCAATCAAATGGACCTAAGAAACAAGTGGGTGTAGCTATCTTAATATCTAACAAAATAGACTTCAAGCTAAAATCAGTCAAAAAAGACAAAGAAGATCATTTCATATCAGTCACAGGAAAAATACATCAAGAGGAAATTTCAATACTGAACATCTATGCTCGAAATAAAAGGGCACACATGTATGTAAAAGCAACACTTCTGAAGCTTAAATCACACATTAAACCCCACACACTAATAGTGGGAGACTTCAACACTCCCCTTTCACCACTGGACAGGTCAGTCAGATGAAAAATGAACAGAGATATAAGAGAACTAACAAATGTTATGACTCAAATGGACTTAACAGACATATATAAAATATTTCATCCAAACAGAAAAGAACATACCTTCTTCTTAGCACCTCATAGAATCTTCTCAAAAATTGACCACATATACAATAACAAAACAAACCTCAACAAATACAAAAAATTAAAATAACCCAATGTATCTTATCAGATCACCATGGATAAAAACCAGAAATCAACAGCAATAATAATTCCAGAAAACCTACAAATACGTGGAAATTAAACAATACTCACCAGAATCATCAACGGATCAAGGAAGAAATAAAGGGGGAAAATAAGACTTCCTAAAATTCAATGAAAATGACCACACAACATAACCAAGTTCATAGCACTAAATGCCTACATAAAGAATCTGGAAAAATCCCACACTAGTGAATTAACAAAACATTTGAAAACTTTAGAACAAAACGAAGCAAACATGCCTAAGAGACCTAGATGGCAGGAAATAATCAAATTGAGAGCTGAAATCAACAAAATAGAAACAAAGAAAACAATACAAAGAATCAATGAGACAGAGTTGGTTTTTCGAGAAAATCAACAAAATAGACAAACCTTTATCCAAACTAACCAAAAGGCAGAGAGAGAATATCCAAATTAACAGAATCAGAAATGAAAAGGGAAATATAACAGCAGACATGGAGGAAATACAGAGGATCACCAGGTCAAGTTTTGAAAACCTGTACTCCACAAAATTGGAAAACTTAAAGGAAATGGACAACTTCCTGGATAAATATCACTTACCAAAATTAAATCAAGACCAGACAGTAAAATTTAACAGACCCATAACTGCTGAAGAAATAGAAACAGTCATCAAAAATCTCCCAACCAAATACAGCCCAGGACCAAATGATTTCAGCTCAGAATTCTACAAGACTTTCAAAGAAGAACTAATACCAATACTCCTCAAATTATTCCACACAATAGAAACAGAGGGAACATTGCCAAACTCTTTTTATGAGGCTACAATTACCCTGATACTCAAACCACAGAAAGACATTAGTAAGAAAGAGAATAACAGATCAATCTCACTCATGAATATTGATGCAAAAATACTAAACAAAATACTGGCAAATCGAATCCAAGAACACATCAGAACCATCATCCACCATGATGAAGTTGGCTTGATCCCACAGATGCAGGTATGGTTCAACATACAAAAATCTGTCAACATAATCTACCATATAAACAAACTGAAAAATAAAAACCACATAATCATCTAGTTAGATGTCAAAAAAGCTTTTGACAAAATACAACATGCCTTCATGATAAAGGTTTTGCAGAGAGCAGGGATACAAAGAACTTACCTAAACATAATAAAGGCAATATACACCAAGCCAACAGCCAATATCAAACTAAATAGAGAGAAACTCACAGCACTTCCACTGAAATCAGGAACAAGACAAGGTTGTCCACTCTCTCCATATCTATTCAATATAGTTCCTGAGGTCTTAGCTAGAGCAATAACACATCAAAAAGAGATCAAGGGGATACAAATCGAAAAAGAGGAATTAAAACTCTCACTGTTTGCTGATGATATGATAGTTTACATAAGTGATCCCAAAAATTCTACCAAGGAACTTCTACAACTCAAACACTTTCAGCAATGTAGCAGGATACAAGATTAACTCAAAAAAAATCAGTAGACCTCCTGTACACAGATGATAAAAGGTCTGCGGAAGAAATCAGAGAATCAACACCCTTCACAATAGCCACAAATAGAATAAAATATCTCAGAGTAACTCTAACCAAACAAGTGGAAGACTTGTATGAGAAGAACTTTAAATCTTTAAAGAAAGATATTGAAAAAGACACCAGAAAGTAGAAAGATCTTCCTTACTATTGGGTAGTCAAAATTAACATAGTAAAAATGGCAATCTTACCAAAAGCAATCTATGGATTCAACACAATGCCCATCAAAATCCCAGAAAAATCTTCAAATACCTCAAAAGAATGGTACTCAACTGATGTAGGATGTTTTGCTTTCATAGGTTGAATTAAGAGACTGCCTTGGCCTTTTGATAGGGCAGCCCTTAAGTGGGCAAAGTAGACATAACAGAATGCTGGGAGGAAGGGAAGTGTAGCTGATGCCATGATTCTCCTTCCTGAGATGGACGCTGGTTAGACTCATGCAGGTAAGTCGCGACCTCGTGGTGACATACAGATTATTAGAAATGGGTTAGAGCTAGGACCGAATCCGAATCAGAGGGCAAATGGGAGGGTGGTAGCTCCTTTGCCCCAATAGCCTGCCTGCAGCGAGCTAGGTAGACCCTTTGTTTAAGAGCCACCCAAGCAGCAAGGAGATCCAGTCCAGGCACCAGGAGAGACATCATTGGGGTGAGTGAGTTTCTGACCGCGGCAGCAGCCCGAGACAGGGAACTCAGATGTTCCTCATCCCTCCTACACTTCCTGGTCATCCTCAGGGGCTATTCTGCCCAATACCTCCTCTCTCTTCCTATCCCACCCAGATTGCATCCACAACCCTCCCCCTCCCTCCGTCTGACTCCCTCCCCTCTTTGACCACATAACATCTCCCAGCTCAGCCTGTTCGGGCTCTAGGACCGAATCTGAATCGGGAGGGTGGTAGCTCCTTCGTCCAGATAGCCTGCCTGCAGCAAGCAAAGTAGGCCCTTTGTTTATGAGCCACCCAAGCAGCAAGGAGATCCAGTCCGGGCACCAGGAGAGACATCATTGGGGCCCTTTGTTTACTAGCCACCCAAGCAGCAAGGAGATCAGATCCGGACACCAGGAGAGACATAGGGCTTGCATCCACAACCCACCCAGAGAGGTGCTGAGGAGTTCCATCTGGACGGTAGTCCATGTTTGGGTGCTAAGGAGTTCCAGCTTGACGGGACAGTCCCTGCTTCTACAATGAAGAGATACACCCAGAGACTCATTCACAGCAAAGACTGGACGAGGACACCAGGCCTCTCCTGGCTCCATTTGAAGGAGGAGATGGGAAGGCGCCAATGCAAGACTTCCTCCAACAACCTGAAAGGCAACATGACTTCACCAGAATCAAGGGATCCCGAAATAAGAAGAATTGTACACCCTACTCCAGAAGAATTAGAAGAAATCGACTCAAAAGTGAATTATATGAAAATAATAGAAGACCTTAAGCAGGAGGTGAAAAACTGCCATAAACAATTAGAGATTACAAACAAAAAGGTAGAGGAAATGAATAAATCGCTTAAAGATACCCAAGAAAATCAAGAGAAACATGAAAAAGCAATCAGACAGGTACGGGAAGCAGTTCAAGACTTGAAGAATGAAATGGAAGTAATGAAGAAAACACAAACCGAGGGAAGATTGGAGATGGAAAATCTGGGTAAACGAACAGGAACTACAGAGACAAGTACTACCAACAGAATACAAGAGATAGAAGAAAGAATATCAGATACTGAAGATACCATAGAGAAAATAAACACACTGATCAAAGAAAACAGCAAAACCAACAAATTCTCATCACAAAACATTCAGGAAATATGGGACACAATAAAAAGACCAAACCTAAGAATAATTGGAGTAGAAGAAGGAGAAGAGGTGCAACTCAACGGCCCAGAAAATATATTTAATAAAATTATAGAAGAAAACTTTCCCAACCTAAAGAAAGATGTACCTATGAAGGTTCAAGAAGCATACAGAACACCGAATAGGCTGGATAAAAAAAAAAAAAAAAAACATCCCCTCGCCATATAATAATCAAAACACAAAACATACAGAATAAAGAAAGAATATTAAGAGCCGCAAAGGAAAAAGGCCAAGTTACTTACAAAGGTAAACCTATCAGACTTACACCTGACTTCTCTATGGAAACCATGAAAGCCAGAAGGTCCTGGATAGATGTACTGCAAAAACTAAGAGACCATGGATGCAAGCCCAGACTACTATACCCAGCCAAGCTTTCATTCACCATAAATGGAGAAAACAAAATTTTCCAGGATAAAAACAAATTTAAACAATACGTAGCCACAAACCCAGCCTTACAGAAAGTAATAGAAGGAAAATCTCTAACCAAGGAGTCCAACAATGACCACAATAACTCAGACATCTAGAGACCCGTCACCAGCGCAACTCAAAGAAGGGACGCACACGAACTCTACTACTAAAGAAGTGACCGGAGTTAACATCCCCTGGTCATTAATATCACTTAATGTCAATGGGCTCAACTCACCTATAAAAAGGCACAGGCTAAGAGATTGGATACGAAATCAGGATCCAACATTCTGCTGTTTACAAGAAACACACCTCAAACACAGAGACAGGCACCTACTCAGAGTAAAGGGCTGGGAAAAGGCTTATCAAGCAAATGGACCTAAGAAACAAGCAGGTGTGGCCATACTAATTTCTAACAAACTTGACTTCAAACTTAAATCAATCAGAAGAGATGGAGAGGGACATTTTATACTCATAACAGGATCAATTCATCAAGAGGAAGTCTCAATCCTGAATATCTACGCCCCTAATATAAAAGCACCCACATACGTAAAAGAAACATTACTAAAACTCAAGGCAGCCATCAAACCGCACACACTAATAGTGGGAGACTTCAACACTCCTCTCTCACCAATGGACAGGTCAATCAGACAGAAACCTAACAGAGAACTAAGAGAATTAATGGAGGTAATGAATCAATTGGACTTGACAGACATCTATAGAATATTCCACCCAAATCGGAAAGAATATACCTTCTTCTCTGCAGCTCATGGAACCTTCTCGAAAATTGACCACATACTCGGTAACAAAGCAAACTTCCACAGGTACAAAAACATATTAGTAACCACCTGTATCTTATCAGATCACCATGGATTAAAGTTAGAATTCAACAACAACCCTACCCCCAGAAAGCCTACAAACTCATGGAAACTGAACAGTCAACTACTGAACCACACCTGGATCAAGGAAGAAATAAAGAAAGAAATTAAAGTCTTCCTTGAATTCAATGAAAATAAAGAAACAACCTACTCAAACTTATGGGACACTATGAAAGCAGTCCTGAGAGGAAAGTTCATAGCACTAAGTGCCCACTTAAAGAAAACAGAGAAGGCACACATTGGAGACTTAACAGCCCACCTGAAAGCTCTAGAAAAAAAAGAAGCAGACTCACCTAGGAGGAGTAGAAGACTGGAAATAATCAAACTGAGGGCTGAAATCAACAAAATAGAAACACAGAAAACAATCCAAAGAATCAATGAAACAAAAAGCTGGTTCCTGGAGAAAATCAACAAGATTGATAAACCTCTATCCAAACTAATAAAACGCCAGAGAGTGAATATGCAAATTAATAAGATCAGAAATGAAAAGGGGGACATAACCACAGACACAGAGGAAATTCAAAGAATCATTAGATCTTACTACAAAGGCCTGTATGGCACAAAACTGGAAAATGTAAAAGAAATGGACACGTTTTTAGATAAATACCATATACCAAAGTTAAACCAGGACCAGGTGAACAACCTAAATAGACCTGTTAGTCGCGAAGAACTAGAAGCTGTTATCAAAAACCTCCCTACCAAAAAAAGCCCAGGACCTGATGGTTTCAATGCGGAATTCTACCAGAACTTCCAAGAAGACCTAATACCTATACTCCTTAATGTATTTCACAATATAGAAGCAGAAGAGTCATTGCCAAATTCCTTTTATGAAGCTACAGTCACTCTGATACCAAAACCACACAAAGACTCAACCAAGAAAGAGAACTACAGGCCAATCTCACTCATGAACATCGACGCAAAAATCCTCAACAAAATACTGGCAAACCGTATCCAAGAACACATTAGAAAAATTATCCATTATGATCAAGTAGGCTTTATCCCAGAGATGCAGGGCTGGTTCAACATACGAAAATCTATTAATGTAATCCACCATATAAATAAACTGAAAGAAAAAAACCATATGATCATTTCATTAGATGCTGAAAAAGCTTTTGACAAAATTCAACATCCCTTTATGATAAAAGTCTTGGAGAGATTAGGGATACAAGGGTCATACCTAAATATAATAAAAGCTATTTACAGCAAACCGACAGCTAACATCAAACTAAACGGAGAGAAACTCAAAGCCATCCCACTAAAGTCAGGAACACGACAAGGCTGTCCACTCTCTCCATACCTCTTCAATATAGTGCTTGAAGTTTTAGCAATAGCAATAAGACAACATAAGGGGATCAAGGGGATTCGAATTGGAAAGGAAGAAGTTAAACTTTCATTATTTGCAGATGATATGATAGTGTACATAAGCGACCCCAAAAACTCCACCAAAGAACTCCTACAGCTGATAAACACCTTTAGTAATGTGGCAGGATACAAGATCAACTCCAAAAAATCAGTCGCCCTCCTATACACAAAGGATATGGAAGCAGAGAGGGAAATCAGAGAAACATCACCTTTCACGATAGCCACAAACAGCATAAAATATCTTGGAGTAACTCTAACCAAGGAAGTGAAAGATCTATTTGACAAGAACTTTAAGGCATTGAAGAAAGAAATTGAAGAGGATACCAGAAAATGGAAGGATCTTCCTTGCTCTTGGATTGGGAGGATCAACATAGTAAAAATGGCAATTCTACCAAAGGCAATTTATAGATTCAATGCAATCCCCATCAAGGTCCCATCAAAATTCTTCACAGATCTTGAGAGGACAATAATCAACTTTATATGGAAAAACAAAAAACCCAGGATTGCCAAAACAATCTTATACAATAAAGGAACTTCGGGAGGCATTACCATCCCTGACTTCAAACTCTATTACAGAGCTTCAGTATTGAAAACAGCTTGGTATTGGCATAAAAACAGAGAAGTTGACCAATGGAATCGTATAGAAGATCCAGATTTTAACCCACAAACCTATGAACACCTCATTTTCGATAAAGGAGCTAAAAGTATACAATGGAAGAAAGAAAGCATCTTCAACAAATGGTGCTGGCACAACTGGATGTCAACCTGTAGAAGAATGAAAATAGACCCATATCTATCACCATGCACAAAACTCAAGTCCAAATGGATCAAAGACCTCAATATCAGTCTGAACACACTGAACCTGATAGAAGAGAAAGTGGGAAGTACCCTACAACAGATGGGCACAGGCGATCGCTTCCTATGTATAACCCCAGCAGCACAGACATTAAGGGCAACATTGAATAAATGGGACCTACTGAAACTGAGAAGCTTCTGCAAAGCAAAGGACACTGTCACTAAGACAAAAAGGCAACCCACTGACTGGGAGAAGATCTTCACCACCCCCGCAACAGACAAAGGTCTGATCTCCAAAATATATAAAGAACTCAAGAAACTAGACGTTAAAATGCTAATTAACCCAATTAAAAAATGGGGCACTGACCTGAACAGAGAATTCTCAACAGATGAAATTCAAATGGCTAAAAGACACTTAAGGATATGCTCAACCTCCTTAGCGATCAGGGAAATGCAAATCAAAACAACTTTGAGATATCATCTTACACCTGTCAGAATGGCTAAAATCAAAAACACCAATGATATCCTTTGCTGGAGAGGTTGTGGAGAAAGGGGTACCCTCATCCATTGCTGGTGGGAATGCAAACTTGTGCAACCACTTTGGAAAGCAGTGTGGCGGTTTCTCAGGAAATTCGGGATCAACCTACCCCTGGACCCAGCAATGCCACTCTTGGGAATATACCCAAGAGAGGCCCGATCATATGACAGGGGCATTTGTTCAACTATGTTCATAGCAGCATTATTTGTAATAGCCAGAACCTGGAAACAACCTAGATGTCCTTCAATGGAAGAATGGATGAAGAAAGTGTGGAATATATACACATTAGAATACTACTCAGCGGTAAAAAACAATGACTTCTCGAATTTTGCATGCAAATGGATGGAAATAGAACACACTATCCTGAGTGAGGTAACCCAGACCCAAAAAGATGAACTTGGGATGTACTCACTCATAATTGGTTTCTAGAGATAAATAAAGGTCAGTGAGTCTATAATTTGATCTCCTAAAGAAGCTAAATAAGAAGGTGATCCCAAAGAAAAACATATAGCTATCCTCCTGATTATGGGAAGTAGACAAGATTGCCGGGCAAAAAATGGGATCTTGGGGGAGGGGGGGAGGGAGGTAAGGGGAGATGGGGAGAGAAAAGTGAGAAGGGGAGGTTGGGGGGAACTTGGGAAACGGGATGTTTGGGATAAAGGAAGGTCGGATAGGGGAGCAGGGAAGCACACATCTTAATTAAGGGAGCCATCTTAGGGTTGGCAAGAGATTTGGTGCTCCCAGGTGCCCAGGGCGATGTCCCCAGTTAGTTCCTGGGGCAGCTGAGGACAGAGAACCTGAAATGACCCTATCCTATAGCCATACTGATGAATATCTTGCATATCACCATAGAACCTTCATCTGGAGATGGATGGAGATAGAGACAGAGACCCACACTGGAGCACCGGACTGAGCTCCCAATGTCCCAAGGAGGAGCAGAAGGAGGGAAAATATGAGCAAAGAAGTCAGGACCACGAGGGGTGCACCCACCCACGGAGACAGTGGGGCTGATCTATTGTGAGCTCACCAAGGCCAGCTGGACTGCGACTGAAAAACCATGGGATAAAACCGGACTCTCTGAATATGGCGGACAATGAGGGCTGCTGAGAAGCCAAGGACAATGGCAAGGGGTTTTGATCCTACTTCATGTTCTGGCTTTGTGGGAGCCTAGCCAGTTTGGATGTCCACCTTCCTAGACCAGGATGGAGCGGGGAGGACTTTGGACTTTCCACAGGGCAGGGAACCCTGACTGCCCCTCAGACTGAACTGAAAAAAGTAGCTGAGACCTTGCCTGTGACTCAGCTCTTCCTGCCTAAGCAGATGGTGGAATCAGGCTTGGGCAGGTGAGAGAGCATGGTGGATTCCTGCCACCATACTGAGAGTTTCCAGGCTGCACAGTGCTCTGCATGGCAGATTTGGCTGTAACTCAGAAAGAATTTATATACCCCATGCTCAGTCTCAGGGCTAAAGTGCTGAGTGTGGCTCCTACCTGTCGGCCCTAGAGCTAGCAGATAGGGTATGTTCATCATTTTGATATGGGAGAGAGGTGGAGTCAACATCCAGAGCAGCTTCACCATGCTAGCAGTGCAGTGCACACAGCTCAGAGACACAAGAGGCTTCGCCATGTTGGGCTGGGTGGGCAAGCAGGCAGTACCTGTAATGACTGGCATTGTCGCAGTTTAGATTCTTAAAAGCTTAGCATTTTAAAAGCTCTTCAAGACAGTAGAGAATTACAGACAATCCAATAAGACAGATTCAGACATAAAAGACCTCTAAATGGGTTGTAGTGTTAGACAGAAATACATAGACTTGGGAGAGAGTAGAAAAAGAGTATTAACAAGTCTAAAGTAAAGTTAATGCTTAAAAAAGGGTAAAGTCTTTAAAGAGACAGAGTACAGATAGTCATAGATTAAAAGAAGTATAGAGAAATAAGCCATGTAAAAATGGAAAATTCACAGAGAGTCTGGATTATATGTATTATTGTGTTTTCTTTAAATTTTTGACTGTGAAGAGGCTAAGTAGAGAGAGACATCTCATTATATGGGCTGCCAAGCTAAACCAGAATGGATATTATAAAGGTATTATGACTTCAGAATTTGGATCTAAGGGTATGATGCTTTGGAAAAGAGGTCCTTCTTTTGTTTTCACAGAGGATGAGACCCTGTGGATTGCTTCTATACCAATATGATATGATAGACCATGCCCTCCTGAAAGGTTGCTGTGAACACTTTCAGAAAATTACTTCACTCAACTGTTGACTGAGATGAACCTAGCACATAGAATACACCATAAAAGGCCTGATTAACAGCACCCCCGTTCAGCATGAAGCAGTTTGGAGAGAAATAACTGTGCCCATATTCCCAAATATTGTTTGTAAATGTTCTTTTACATTTAAAGGGGATATGATATAGATATGAATAATTTGCATTGGTATAAATCTTGATTTATTCATACAAGTTTAAGGTCAATTTTGTTATATGTGCTTTTCTGATCTTTATTAAGGTATTGTGATTGTGTAGTTCATTTAAAAATGTAATGTATAATTAGGAAATATAGGTTGTTATTAGATAATCATCAATAATAATCAAGCTTGTAGTCATGTTAGTCAGATTTTCTAGATATACAGAAATATATTTCAGTTAGATAGGCATTTGTCATATCTTTCAAAGACTGCAGAATATGGCATTTAATGTTTCAATAACTTAGGGCTTTTCATGCCAACAAGACACATATGTTTCTGGCAGCACCAATCTACTTCAAGAGGAAGATGGGCATCGAAGAAGCTCCTCATGGAGTTGGTTAGCCATTTTGGCAAGAAACTGCTCTTGCCTGGACTGTTGCATAAACTGGACACAAAGAATCCACAGAGAGAAGACTGCTAAACTTGCCTAAAAGTGAGATGTTCCTTTGGGGTTCTTCATTCTTAAGAGAGTCTATGAGACATTCTGCAGGATACAAAAGAAAGTGACTGAACTGTCTTTAAAATTTCCTGCTTCATGAAAATGTCTGCTGGATACTATAATCCTGAAGGCCAAAGATGGATGCCCCAATGGTACAGAAGGACTTTGGGTAACTGTACAAGCAGCAAGATGTCTCTGTCAATTCTAGAGTTTTGGAAGTTGCTTACTTCTTGTTTACTTAGGGAATATTATATCCTTCTGTAGTCTTTGATGGAGTTGAAGAATGAAAAGCCATAGTTATAGTTTCCCATTGTTATAATAAAAGATAAAATATATCAAAATATTATAACTGTAATTCTTGCTTGATACCTGTTATATGTATTTTACTATGTTAAAGCCTTCCTTTTCGTTTAAACAGAAAAGGGGAAATGGTGTAGGATGTGTTGTTTCATTGGTTGAATAAAGAAACTGCCTTGGCCTTTTGATAGGGTAGCCCTTAAGTGGGTGGAGTAGACAGAACAGAATTCTGGGAAGAAGGGAAGTGTGGTAAGTGCCATGATTCTCTTTCCCAAAATGGATGCTGGTTAGACTCATGCTTGTAAGCCGCAACCTCGTAATGACATACAGATTATTAGAAATGGGTTAGATCAGGCATGGGCCAATAAGAGGCTAGAAATAATGGCCCAGGCAGTGTTGAAATGAATATAATTTGTGTGTTGTTAATTCAGGGTATAAGCTAGCCGGGTGGTGGGACACAGCCCACCGCTCTTCTTACTACACTCAACTTCATATGGAAAAGAAAAAAAAAAAAAACCAGGATAGCCAAAGCAATTCTGTACAATAAAAGAACTTCTGGAGGCATCACAATCCCTGACTTCAAACTCTACTATAGAGCTAAAGTACTGAAAACAGCCTGACATTTGCATAAGAAAAGACAGGAGGACCAATGGAACCAAATAGATATCATTCCACACATCTTTGAATACCTGATCTTTGGTAAAGAAACAAAAAATATCAAATGGGAAAAAAAAGCATATTTAACAAGTGGTACTGGCATAACTGGATATCAACATGTAGAAGAATGAAAATAGACTCATATCTATGCACAAAACTCAAGTCCAAATGGATCAAAGACCTCAAAAGAAAGCCAGCCACACTGAACCTTATAAAAGAGAAAGTGGGAAGTACACTTGAACACATTGGCACAGGGAACCACTTCCTAAATATAACCCCAGCAGCACAGATACTGAGAAAAACAATTAATAAATGGGACCTCCTGAAACTGAAAATCTTCTGTAAAGCAAAGGACACAGTCAACAAAACAAAATGACAGCCTACATAATGGGAAAAGATCTTCACTAACCCCACATCAGACAGAGGTCTGCTCTCCAAAATATACAAAGAACTCAGGAAATCAGACACCAAAAGATCACATAATCCAATTAAAAAAAATAAATGGAGTACAGACCTAAACAGAGAACTCTCAACAGAGGAATCTAAAATGTCTGAAAGACACTTAAGAAAATGTTCAAAATCCTTACTCATTAGATAAATGCAAATCAAAGTAACTCATTCCATCTTACACCTGTAAGAATGGTCAAGGTCAAAAACACTGATGACAGCTTATGCTGTAGAGGTTGTAGGGAAAAGGGAACACTTCTGCATTGCTGGTGGAAATGCAAGCTGGTACAACCCCTTTGGATATCAGTGGGGTGATTTCTTAGAAATATGAGAAACAACCTTCCTCAAGACCCAGTAATACCACTTTTGGGTATATATCCAAAAGATACTCAATCATGCTACAAAAACGTTCTCAATTAGGATCATAGCAGCTTTGTTTGTCATAGCCAGAACCTGGAAACAACCAAAATGACCCTCGACCAAAGAATGGATAAGGAAATGTACATTTACACAATGGAGTACTACACAGCAGAAAAAATGATAGCTTGAGTTTTGCAGGAAAATGGATGGAGCTAGAAAACATTATTTTGAGTGACGTAACCCAGACCCAGAAAGGCAATTATCACATGTACTCACTCATAGATGGTTTTTAAACATAAAGCAAAGAAAACTAGCCTAAAAACTGGTATGGAAGGTTCTTCTTTCTACGTGTTGCTTTTATTGGTCAAATAAGGAAAATGCCTTGGCCTTTTGATAGAGCAGAAACTTAGGTAGGTGGGGAAAAGAGAACTGAATTCTGGGAGGAACAGAGCAGACTCAGACAGCCACCATGGAGCCAGCCACTAGGTTAGACCTGCTGAATCTTTCTCAGAAAGCCACGACCACGTGGTGACATACAGATTATTAGAAATGGGTAAAATCAAGCTGTGAGAGTTAGCTGATAAGAAGCTAAAAATAATGGGTCAGGCAGTGATTTAATTAATACAATTTCTGCGTGGTTATTTAGGGTGTAAGGTAAGTGGGCCAGTTGGAACAAGGGGCCCATGCCCCTAATATAACAACAAACCACAATCCTAGAGAACCTAGACAACAATGAGGACACTAAGAGAGACTTACATAGATCTAATGTATATGGGAAGTAGAAAAAGACAAGATCTCCTGAGCAAATTGGGAGCATGGGAACCTTGGGGGAGGGTTGAAGAGGAATGGGAATGGCAGGGAAGGGAACAGAGAAAAATGTAGAACTCAATGAAAATTTAAAAAAAAAAAACGAATATAAGTCTGATCTAACCTATAAAAGTCCGAGTATCTTTTTGCATTCTAAGCTGTCATTTTCTTTTATATATATATTTAAAAAAAACTTTACTCCACAAAATTGGAAAATCTAAGAGAAATGAACAAATTGCTTGACAGATACCACTTATCACAGATAAATGGAGATCAGATAAACAATTTGAATAGAATGATAATTCCTAAGGCAATAGAAGCAGTCATTAAAAGTTTCCTAATCAACCAAAAATAAATAAATGAATAAATACAAAGTACGGGACCAGATGGTTTTAGTAAAGAGTTCTACCAGACTTTCTGGAGTTTACTTTCTTTGTGGCAAAAGTAAGCCACTGGGCAAGAAAATGTCCCTGCCTCAACTGCTGACATTATGCTGTCCTAATTAAACAAGGACACAAAATATTCTGATTCACAGAAAAGTCTGTTGAAAATGCTAAGCCTGTAGGCCAAAGATGGATGCCCCAACATTGCAGAGGAACTTTGGTGAAAGTCCAGGCAGCCAGCTGTTTCTGTCATTACTCACATTTTTTGGAAGTCGCTTGTTTGCACTTCTTGCTTACTGAGTTAATATTATTTCCTTCTCGGGTCTTTAAGGGAGTTAAAGATTAGACATCTATAGTTATAGCTTACCAGACACAGAAAGCAAGTTATGATAGAAAGTAAATTAGGTATAAGACTTTGGACTTACCAAGATAGAATAGATACAAAATATTTTCTCTAAATTTGTCAAATGCAAATGGACTAGATATTGTTGATGTATTTATTGTCTATATATAGTACATAGTCATTGTATTTATTGTATATAGTTTTCTGATATTAGTTATATTCTTTTTTATTTTAGACAAAAGGGGGAAATGTACTGGTATTTCAGTTGTATTCTAATAAATAAAGACGGCTTAAAGATCTGAGAGTAAAACAGTCCGACTGGATAGCCTTACAGACCAGGTTATGGTAACACATAACTTTAATCCTAGTAGCCACATTGACATGCACACCTTTAATCCCAGTAGCCACACTAGTTGTCATAGTAATTCGTTGATGCATGCTTTTAATCCCAGTGGTGCATGCCTTTAATCCCAGACCTAGAGAAGATTATAAAATGGGAGGAAACAGCTCTTAACACAGTCTTATTCTGAGATTCCTGGAGGCAAGATTGCTATTTAAGGTCAAGGTGAGAGCTAGTGGATGGTTGTTTTGCTTTTCAGATCTTCAGGTTGAATCCCAATTTCTGACCCTGAGTTTTTATTAATTGTGTTTCAAGGGAGGAAGGAAGAAAACTACGGCAATATAATAGTATCTTTAACGGTCTGTGTGATGAAAAAAGTTTATGAGCATGAATGTTTGGGAGGTGGGTTAAAAAAAGCAAATGGAACAAACTTACAGAGTTACAGTCACTTACAGTGATATAATTTTGGAGAATGGGTGGTTAAATAAAAGCTAAGGGTGTTGGTAAAAGACATTTAAGAACAGAAATGACAAATGACAAAATACACATTCATGCATGTGTTATATTCATGGGTCATTAGAAAGGAGTGTTGGAGGAGAGAGTGGTAGTGAGGCAGAGAAAACAGTGGCAGAAATAGTGAGGAGCCTGGGGTGGATAAGGAAAATGTAAGGGAGAGGGCCCACTTGTCTGTCCCAGCCGCCTGGCTAGCTTACACATGAAATAATCACACAGAAACTGTATTCCTTCTCCTTACAACAATTGGCACATAAAAATGGAAAATTAAAAGAGAATCTGGATTATGTATATTTTGTTATCTTTGAGTATTTCAACTGTGAAGGAACTAAGTACAGAGATATTTCATTGTATGGGCTGCTTAGCTAAACCAGAATGTATATTATAAAGGTATCTTGACTTCAGAATTTGGGTCTAAGAACATGTTGCTTGGGAAAAGAGGTTCTTCTTTTGTTTTCACAGAGGATGAGAAACTGTGGATTGCCTACAAGCAAATATGATGTCATAGACCAAGGCCTCCTGAAAGGTTGTCATAAACACCCTCAAAAAATTTCTTCACCCAATGTCTGGCTGAGATGAACCTAGCACACAAGATACACCATGGAAAACCTGATTAACAGTGCACACATACAGCAGGAAGCAGTTTGGAGAGAAAAAACTGTGCCCATATTCCCAAATATTGTATATAAATGTTCTTTTATATTTAAAGGGGATATGATATAGATATGAATAATTTTCACTGGTATGGATTTTGGTTTATTGATACAAATTTAAGGTCAATCTTGTTATATGTATATTTCTGCTCTTGATTGAGGTGTTGTAATTGTGTAGTTCATTTAAAAAAATGTAATGTATTCCCACCAGCAATGGATGAGGGTACCCCTTCATCCACAACCTTTCCAGCAAAGGCTATCATTGGTGTTTTTGATTTTCGCCATTCTGACAGGTGTAAGATGGTATCTTAGAGTTGTCTTGATTTGCATTTCCCTGATCGCTAAGGAAGTTGAGCATGACCTTAGGTGTCCTTTGGCCATTTGAACTTCTTCTGTTGAGAGATCTCTGTTCAGCTCAGTGCCCCATTTTATAATTGGATTGATTAGCCTTTTACAGTTTATTTTCTTGAGTTCTTTATATATTTTGGAGATCAGACCTTTGTCAGTTGCGGGGTTGGTGAAGATTTTCTCCCAGTCAGTGGGTTGCCTTTCTGTCTTAGCAACAATGTCCTTTGCTTTACAGAAGTTTCTCAGTCTCAGAAGGTCCCATTTATTCAATAAAGCCCTTACTGTCTGTGCTGCTGGGGTTATACGTAGGAAGTGGTCTCCTGTGCCCACGTGTTCTGGAAAGCAGTGTGGAGGTTTCTCAGGAAATTCGGGATCAACCTACCCATGGACCCAGCAATATCACTCTTGGGAATATACCCAAGAGAGGCCTTATCATACAACAAAAGTATATGCTCTACTATGTTCATAGCAGCATTGTTTGTAATAGCCAGAACCTGGAAACAACCTAGATGCCCTTCAATTGAAGAATGGATGAAGAAAGTATGGAATATATACATATTAGAGTACTACTCAGCAGTAAAAAACAAGGACTTCTTAAAGTTTGCAGGCAAATGGATGGAAATAGAAAACACTATCCTGAGTGAGGCAAGCCAGACCCAAAAAGAGGAACGTGGGATGTACTCACTCATATTTGGTTTCTAGCCATAAATAAAGGATATTGAGCCTATAATTCGGGTTCTTAGAGAAGCTAAATAAGAAGGAGAACCCAAAGAAAAACATATAGGCATCCTCCTGAACATTAACCTTCATCAAGCGATGAAAGGAGACAGAGACAGAGACCCACATTGGAGCACCAGACTGAAATCTCAAGGTCCAAATCAGGAGCAGAAGGAGAGAGAGCATGAGCAAGGAACTCAGGACTGTGAGGGGTGCACCCACACACTGAGACAATGGGGATGTTCTATCGGGAACTCACCAAGGCCAGCTGGCCTGGGTCTGAAAAAGCCTGGGTTAAAACTGGTCTCGCTGAACATAGTGGACAATGAGGACTACTGAAACCTCAATAACAATGGCAATGGGTTTTTGATCCTACTGCACGTATTGGCTTTGCGGGAGCCTAGGCAGTTTGGATGCTCACCTTACTAGACCTGGATGGAGGTGGGTGGTCCTTGGACTTCCCACAGGGCAGAGAACCCTGATTGCTCTTTGGGCTGACGAGGGAGGGGGACTTGAAAGGGGAGGCGGCGGTGGGGAAGAGACAGAAATCTTTAATAAAAAAAGTAATGTATAATTGAGAAATATAGGTTAATGTATAATCATCTATAATAGTCAAGCTTCTAATCATGTTAGTTAGATTTTCTAGATGTATAGAGATATATTTCAGTTAGGTATTCTTCAAACCTTTCAGAGACCTTCAGAATATGGCATTTAAAACCTTTAAGAACTTAGAACTTTTCATGACAGTGAGAAGCATCTGCTCCTGGAAGCACCAAGCTACTTCGAGAGGAACGTGGGCACTGAAGAGGCTTCTTAGCCATTTGGGCAAGAAACTGCTCTTACCTGGACTGCTTCACTGGACATGCATGAAATGCAGAGAAATGACTGCTGAACTTGCCTAAAGGTGAGATGATCCTTCACCTAATGAAAGACTATGTGAGACATTCTGCAGAATACAGAAGAAAGTGACTGAACTGTCTTTGAATTTTCCTGCTTCATGGAAAAGTCTGCTGGATACTATGGGACTGTGGGCTAAAGATGGATGTCCCAATGGTACAGAAGAACTTTGGGTGACTGTCCAGGCAGCAAGAGGTCTCTGTAAATTCTAGATTTTAGGAGTTGCTTACAATGTACTTCCTGTTTACTTAGGTAATACTATATCCTTCTGGAGTCTTTGATGTAATTGATGAATAAATACTAATAATATAGCTTTACTTAGTTATGATAAAAGATAAAGTAGATATAAATATTATAACTATAATTTTTATTTGCTACCTGTTTTGTTATATGTAATTTTACTATGTTAAAGTTAAAGCCTTCCTTTTTGTTTAAACAGAAAAGGGGAAATGGTATAGGAGGTCCTTCTTTCTATATGCTGCTTGTATTGGTTAATGAATAAAGAAACTGCCTTGGCCCAATAGGGTAAGAACTTAGGTAGGTGGAAAAAATGCAACTGAGTTTTGTGAGGAAGAAAGCGGAGTCAGAGAAGCTATGTATTCTCTGCCTGAGATGGACACCGATTAGAATCTTGCTGGTAAGCCACAGCCACATGGCAAAATACAAATTAATAGAAATGGGTTAAATCAAGATGTGAGAGGCTAGAACTAATGGACCAAGCAGTAATTTAATTAATATAGTTTCTGTGTAGTTATTTTGGGGACTAAGCAAGCCAGGCAGCCAGGACAAACAAGCTGGCTCTCTCCCTCGCACTAGAAAATGAAGTCAATTTTCTGAGTTTCAAAACTCAGAAATTTTATGAAGAAAAGAGGAAGAAGAAAGTCAACAAGGCTCTCAGCCTGTACTGTCCCTATTGGGAAAGAAGATGACCATGAGAAGCAGAGATCCTCAAGAAAGGGTCAGGTGTGAAGGAATCATCCATAGAAAATATAAAAAGATACAAAGATGGCTGTTGTCTATAAATCTCAGAGGCATTAGTAGATGGTTCCTCAGACAGGGTAGAAAGATGCAAAGCTAAGTAAGTTTAGGTTCTGGGGATGACACTCAGTTTTCAAGCTATTACCTGTGTAATGTTTCAGCATTTAAATAAATACCTGCACATATATATCTATAATATGTCCACACATATAAATCCTTATACATGGAGGTCAAGTCTCTTATCATTTCAATTATGGAGCACTCATCAAAGCCTAACAGCATTCTGAGCACCTGGGGATGGGACAAGGAATAGGACAACATACTTGGTGTTGTGAACCTACCTTGCTGTCTTAGAGGCATTAAAGAAAAAATAATAAACTCAGGAAGCAATTAGTGGTAGAACCAGGGTTAGAGCTCAACACAAAAGCTATCTTTTTATTATATCGATTGACTACACACTTAGAAGATGAAAACTGAATATTAGAAGGAGATAGTAGATCAATGGTTCTTTTTTAATTTATTTACTGATTCTGACTTTTATTTCCCTGAATGAATCATTAAAATTTAATCAAGAACCAGAAAGACATTTCACTGGACATTATCAGAATCACTAAAAAACAGTAAAAAGAAAATCTTTATACCAAGGAAATTACCACAATTGTATCACAAGTATAAGATCCTTTGGATACATCAAATGATTTGATTTATTAAACATAATCAACCATTTATTCTTTTTGTTCTTCCTTAACATAAGATTATTGGTTCTGAAGAAGATAGCAATAATGAAAATTGAACTTCAGGGAATATTTCCTGCTACCATCGAGGAAATAGCCCTCATTATGGTCTGTACTGGGTCTTATGTTCAGTTTTTTTTTAACGCACTAGTTAGTTTACTCTAAATAGTGAAAGACTAGATTTATCATTTTAGAGTTGAAAAGAATCAAATAATATGGAAGATAAATAGTTAGTCCAAAATTATGAAGTGAAAAACAGAAGCAGTTTTAACCATTTCTTAAATGGACAGTCATCATGTGAGATGCAAGTCTAAACTGTGCAAGAGGTTCACTGCTGTGGGACTTATACTACGGTCTTGTACTATGTAAAGACTTGTCACTTGTAGTAATTTAATAAAATGCTGATTGGCCAGTAGCCAGGCAGAAAGTATAGGTGGGGTGACCAGGCAGGAAGTATAGATGGAGCAATGAGAACAGGAGAATTCTGGGAAGGGGAAAGAGTCCATCAGCAGTCATGACAGAGGAAGCCAGACTGGCTGTGGAATTGAGCAGGACAGAAACCTCTGTCAACCGTTCACCCTTTAAGGCATTAGTTCTACAGCTAGAGAAGAGCCAGCTAAAGCCCAAGGAAAATTATGTTAGTTCCCTGAAACCAAAAGCAGATAGATGACATTATTAGGATAATAGTTATGATAAAAAACACACAAGAGGATTGGAACCTGATTAACACTAGAACCTGATTAATATATGTGTGTGTGTGTATACATATGTGTGTGTATGCTTATGAGTATGTAGATCAGTGGTCCTATGGTTTCTAACCTTTTGGGAGTTACATATCAGCTATCCTGTGTATCAGATAATTACATTATGATTCACAACAGTAGCAAATATCAGTTATGATGCAGCAATGTAATAATTTTATGGTTGGGGATCACCACAACATGAGGGACTTTATTAAAGGATTGCAGCATTAGGAAGGTTGAGAACCCCTGTACAGGTTCAGAGATAAAACCTCTATTTGTGGGGTCACACTTAATATCTAAAGCAAGGTGAATGAAATTGATGTCAGTCACATAGAAAGAGAAGTGGCAGAACAAGGGAACGGAAGAAGAAAGAAAAGGACGGGGAGAAGAAAGAAGTTAACTCAGTTATCAAGTCCAAAATATTCAGGAAGTAAATGTTAACTGATAAACGCTGCATCCTCAGTAGATTCTCAGTCAATTCCATCTTAGAATATTCATCTTTCTTTTCTGCTCCTCCCAGATAAGCACTTACTGCCTTTAGCTCTGCATCTTTCTTCACATCTTCCACATAAGAAAGGACAAAGTCGATCTGCCTAACTCCATCTCTGAAGAAGATTGAATCTTTGCTTTGTTCGCTTCTTTGAAACTGTAGAAGACATAATTAACACGATTTTACATTATTGTGTAATTTCAGAAGGCAAATACATGAAGAAAGTCATTGCAACTTGGCCACCACTTTATTTTTTTTCCATACTCAACACAGCAAGCAAGCCAAAACATGACAGAAATTAGGTTCCTTTTATAACATAAAATTTCACAGAGAGGATTAGATGATATATACTCAGGAAAGGCTGAAATGTTTTAAGTACATGCAAAGCACATTAACCACATGCTTTCACAAAAATGCTGCAAGTAGACCAAAATATAAGATGGACATACTCATACACAGACAGCAAAATACATACTCGGGCAGAAATGTGTGGTTTTAATTGAACACCACACCAACTAGTCTACTAAGTCTTGCATTATTACACATTTCATTCAGGGCGCAGTCAAACACAAGGTGCAGTTAAGAATCAGAAGCAGGGAGTGGGCAAGCAGCATCCCCATGGCTAAGTCCTACAGATGTCTGTCATCAGTGTCTCAAGTGAGCCACCACCCATCTTTCTTTATGATTTTATGAATTTTCTCAAATAATCAAAATTACATGTTCACCTTTTACATGACGTGCAGCTCATGAATTCCTTCCCTTTTGTGATAGCAAAAGAAAACAACAAACAAAAACAGTACTGAGCATTTCAGGGGAAGAAAAAGATTTCACATTTGATTTTCTTCCTCACCATTCATGGGAAAGGTACAATACTATGTACTTTTGAGTGACAGTCCCTTGTGAGAGGCTCAGCATTATGCAAAGTTTGGTGGGAGGTCTCCCAGTTGCTTCCTGGAACTGGTAAATGAGAGCTATATCCCTTGATTTTTTTTTTTAAGCAGGTACATCTGCTAACTCCTGAGCACCTTCTACAGGCCTTGTGCTGGTCCACACTTTTCAACTCAGCTGAGATTTCTCATAAAAGGGGTAGAAATCTTGGGCTTGATCTGAGGTCTGTGAACACAGTAATTCTATTTGCCTATGGGTCACTGGTGCCTGTGGTGGAGGAGGAAGAGGCACTTAAGGCATATGAGGATAAGAGTGGTGAAACAAACACACAAAAATATCTAAGGAGAACAGACCAAGTATCAGAAAAAAATTTAATTCAAAGGCTTGACTTATCTGCTTGTCTCTAGAAGAAGACCCAGAGCCCCTCCCCTTTCATAAAAGAAAGGAAAAACCTGAGGGAAACGAAAGCTCCTCTACCTCAAGTGAGTTTTAAAAAGGAGAAAGTAAATGAAACACTCACTGCCATTGTTGCACAGCATTGCAAAATGAACATATTTGATAAAGTTCACCAGAATGTGTGGAAGCCAAGAGAGGCATAGTTTAGTCCACATATAATCAAAGACAAATTCAGAAAGCAAAATAACATCCATCTTTTGTTTTGTGACAACCAGGATTTTCACAGTAGAACCCTGGGGAAATCATTCCTGTTTTTAGAAGAGTTTATAGTTCTCAGAAGGCTAGCCATAGGATTCCCTTAGGTTTGGAGTTACAGATGATTATGAGCCATGATGGTTGCTGAGGTTCAACCCTGGACTTCTGCAAAAGCAGCCAGTTCTCGTAAACACAGAGTCATTTCTCCAGCCCCAAGTCTTAAGATTCTTAAAAAACTGATTAAGAGCTAAATGGAGCAGAAAAAAGTCCACTCAGTTTTTTTTTTTACAGACAAGTGGATTTCATTAAAATACATCATGCTTTTATTTTACTGAAAACATGACATGAAGAACACACTTTAGTATATATATATATATATATATATTTGTGTGTATACTTGTCCTTAAAGATGCCCAGTTACTACAAAGCAATACACAGTTAGGATCTAGCTTCCTATCATTTATAATCCTGATGACTCCTGAGCCTTTGAAGTTATTTACACTGTATGTGTAAGTGTGTTTGCATGTATGCTTTTAGGAAGTGGGCTTATAAAACAGAAAAGACTTGAGGATTACCATGATTAAATGCCAACTGCCTGCTAACTGGGAATCAGTGATCAAGCCACTCCCCCCCCCCCTTGTGTGTACAGCATTCATGGAATTGATTTCAGTATTCAGAAAGCATCCAGGCTGTTACTGCAGACAGTCAGGTACAGGCATCAGCAGCCAGCACTGTTTTACCATCAGACGCCTCCTCAGGAACAAATTGAATCGCTTCTGAGGCTGTGGAGCAACCAATGGAGAGTCAGCGCAAATCCTTTTGGGCTTCAACACACAGGCACACATCAATAAAGCTGTGCTCTGTGGTGAACGGCTATGGCGAGACATTCCAGCCCTGGAGCAAGACTGTTGTTCCCTAAGATGAATGGTTTACTTCCTGAAAGTACAGCCACCACCTACGTGGAAAGAGTTTATCATAGCTAACCCTGGCTTCACAGTATGGGTGTCGGGCTGGAGCGGGTGTTGTTGTTGAGATGGTTCTGACTTAGCGAGACCTGCTCTGCCTTGACACCAGGCATGGGTAACTACAACAAGCCCCAGAATTAGTTATTCCAAATAATCATGACACCAAAACACTCCTAATGCCTGCATAGACGCTGCCCCTCAGAGAGCCTGTGTTCATGAGTTTCTCTTGCATCTTGCCCACCATTGCTGTGCTACAGGGAAGCTGGTAAACTCTCCATTTCTGGTGGTGACTGTTGGGCTGAATCCTTCCTCCCCTTAAGCATCATACACACCACAGAACTGTCAGTTCTACCCCTATTTCTTAAAGAGAACACTAAAGGTACAGGTCATTAATGAAAAAAGACGAGAAACATAAATTAAAAAAAATACATTCATTTTAGAAAAATAGCCCAATGATACTCCAGCCATAAGCCAGGCTTCTTTTCTCCTCACTGTCCTATATTTGAATTCAAGAGTGTCTTATTACCTGATTTTCCCCTTTTGGGTTCTGGAAACAGTCCATTTTCCTCTGTTCCCTGGTCCCATGGGCTGCACTGGGTCCGTGGTTGCTATACCTGTGTATGTTGGGAATCTCCTGCACTATGACAATCCGTACAACTGCTCCTCAAAGCATCCTACTTTGAACACGTCTAAAAAGATCTTGGCTGACACAGATGCACTTCGTGCTGACTGGTTGTAAAGAGAACAAAAGTTCTCTGGATCAGCGATTCATTCTCGGATTAAGGCTAGAAATGTACAAGATGAGCTTGCAGTATCTTGTAGTATCAAAAATGAAGAAAACACCAAGAAGAAAACAGAACACAATCATGGAGTGTGTCCAAGTTATACCAATTTCACTAAAAAGTTCTCTAATGTAATGAAATAAAATATTATTGAGCTTATAACACAAGATATAAAATAAATATCTATGATGTGATGCTGATGGAGGAAGGAGGGGGGAAGGAAAGGCCACAGAAGAAGTCCAGGGAAAGGAAATGTGATTTAACAGTAGAATGTTTGTCTAGATGGTCCTGGGTTCAAGTTTTGGCACTGTTAGTGACAGCAAAAGAAAAACCAACCAAACAGTTATTACTATCATCTGCTTCTAAGATTAAGCACAACCCTTAGCACTCATGTGCATACTGACACAGAGACTAGTGTGGTACATAAGAAGAGGAACATACAGAAACACAGTAGTGGAGAAACCTGAGCAAACCCACTTTAAGCCAAATAATCAAGGCTAAAGTGTCCCGGTGTGCCCAGGACGTGATGCAAAGCTGATGAGACTTTCTACTTTCTCCACCTCCAGTTTGAATCATGAGAAAGACATTAGGAAGGCTCCAGCTGAGGTGCGCTCTACAAAGTAAGAGGACAGCATCAACCGTGGAGGTTACTAGGTGCAAGGAAGTACTTAAAGTTGTCTCAACCAGAAGGTGCAGAGGAGACAGAGCTACTAAGCACAAGTAAGGACCCTCAAAGACAATGCCAGGGGAAACCGAGGACACCTGAACTCCATTTCCCGTCTTCCCAAAGAGCATCCTTATTTACTCAGCAAACTTAATCAAATTTTAAGTTCAATAACTTCTGAGTTGGATCTAAGTTTAATTTTTGAAGTTTAAATTATGATTATTCTTAGGCATTAATTTATAGCTAAGCATACTGTAGTGGAGTAAGAAGGCTGAAGGTTCAATTCCAAGACCTGCCCCATAAACACAGAGTGGTTTTCACAAAGTTTCTGCAACAGCCAAACTTATTAAAAGTGTAAACTAATGTTCCCTATGTGCCGCTCTTCTTACCATGTCTGCTATAATCTTTTTCTTAAAAAAATAAATATTCTGAAAGTCATATATTCTCAGACACCACACATAAGGACCTGAGATTGATGTGCTAGTATCCCCAGGTCAGGACACAGAAGGACATCTATGTGTCTATCAAGAAAGGAATCACGGGTCATTGCTTACCAATGGCTGTGGCTCATCACTGATGAGGAAGCTGGTATCCCTGGAGACCAGGCTCTGTTAATAGCAAAAAGTGAGGGAGGGAGGGGGAGATACAGAGTTGTTAAGAATGGCCTGAGTAAAAAAAGTAACATTTAAGTTTCCAAAGCAAGAAGAGTGAGGTTCTCTCTGCAGAAATACCACACCCTGAAACCTGAACTCGATTTCTCCATCTGAAACGGTACACGAAGTTGCAAGTATGTGTGCATACATGCCCGGGTGTACACATATCTGTGTAAGGTTGGAAAGAAAAAGAGAGATGGGAGGAACAGAGGAAGGAAAAGAAACGTTGTAGAGGAAGCTCTACTAAGTCCTGAGACAATTTGCAACAGGTGAAAGGCTTCAAACCTTCTACCCCACAGTAAAATAACCAGAAGCTGTGGTATTTTTAGGATTCTGGGCAGGACCAACAGGGAACACGCATCACCGACAGGATGTTTCATGTTTCTTGCCATTGGTTTGAAGTTACTGAAAATTTGTAGCTTTGAAGAGGACACATTATGCTTTAAAACAGTGTACAATGCAAGACAAATCCCTGTGCAGATATGATACACTCAAGCCACATGCAACGAAAGTGTGTCTGCTTTCTTGGACATGGGTTTCCAATCCACCTGTTACTCAATGGTGCACACACCACAGATCTGGCTCCTGAGGTCTCACCTATCCAATTTCTCAATTTCCAGGGATAGGATCAGGAGTGGCCCCAGTGACCAGAGGTGACCTGAAGTCCATATCCACATTGGATATTCAGTTCTTCTCTCTCTCTCTCTCTCTCTCTCTCTCTCTCTCTCTCTCTCTCTCTCTCTCTCTTTGAGCATCACATCCAACATGTCACTCTAACTGCTTGGTTCTGGGCAAATCAGTTTTGAAAAACAGTGAATGTGGGTTAAGGGCACTTCAGGAGCTTTTGGGAATATACTGCATGTTGTAGAGTTTACACAGTAGATTGTAAGGAACAATAGTCTCTCTGTCTTCTTAGCTAGGAAGAAGACAGGTTGAGCACAGGTATATTCAAACTACTTCAGCCGATACAGATCATACTGGTGACTGCAAGACTGTAACAAAATAACAAATAAAACTAACCCATCAAACAGTCCTGAAATGGCAGTCTCTACAAACTAACCACAAAGAGATAGAGTGATGTCTCAGAAGTTAAGAGTAATTGCTATTCTTTTGGAGTACCTGATTTGGTTCCTAGCATCACATGTAACTCCTACATCTTCTGGCCTTTCAGGGACACCTGAATACATGTGTGTATCACAACCCCCCCACACACAACGGAAACTTAAAAAACAGAAAAATAAATATAAATAAATGGTAGAACTACATTTACACTATGAAGACAGTAAAGGAACTTAGTTTGTCCTTGTTTGATCCCAGAGCCTTAAAACATCTGCATTCTATGAACATACAGAAAAAGCAGTAGTTTTACATATGAAATGGCTGAAGCAAACCACATGGTCCTAGTAATGTCCTCACAGGAACTTGACTATCTCACACCTTAGAAAAAAGGTCAGTTTGTTCAGATTTGACCCCAAACTGGCAATTATGTCTCCAACTTGAAACATAAACTAGTAGAGTTTCTTCCTTCATTTTTAACCTCTTGTCTGTGTATTTCATTGGCTCCTGTAACCTAGATTTGTTATGTCTAAGAAGAATCCTTACTATGGTCAAGCCTATGGTTCCTCCACAGTGGCACGGCTTTCATTGTCGTGTGCCCTCCTTCCCAGTGCCCAGTCACTAGCCAGTTAAGTAAACTGATACAAAATAGAACAGCACTGGTAAGTCGATGGATGTCACATACTTCTACAAGGAACAAATGTGGTCTTATTCATTCAGAGGACTCACAGATTGTCTCATTACTCCATCATGTGTGTTTCGGGCGCACAACATGCTGTCACACGACAATCTCACTTTTCCTCCCGTCAAGACTTAGTTGATTGACTACACAAGGCTGGGACTTGCAGATACAGACAGCAACTGTATTTGATTTTATTGTTTTAGATAAAAATTGTTTTCTTAACTCTTGAGTCACTTGAACCAGATAGCCCTCAGTAAGAATATGTTTTCCATCCCAACAACCATGGTGTAAACAAGTGTCACACACAAACCAGCATTACACGTCCTTACAGTGTTTTGTTTAAAGTTATTGTCTTGCAGATCAAACCCCAGCACATCTGAACTTATTGTACAGGAAACCTCAATATGAATTCAAATGAGACTTTTCCAATACAACAATATCTTGCTTTGCTCCATTTAAAAATTGTGTTTTAAAATGAATTCTAGAACTTGTGTGACTCTTAAATCAAGCAACTGTCTGACAGTGAAACTATTTGCAAAGGGTTGGGTTTCTTAGTGAGAACACCAATCTAATGTTAAGTTTAAATAGTGAATGAGGTGTGAGATCTGTCTCACATTAAAAGATGATCAAGTCAGAGAATAATAGGTGAGGATAAACAGGGTCCAAAGCAGTTATACATCTGAGGTTCTAACCTTGACATAATCTTTGTATTTTGCATATAATAAAGTTAATACACAGACTTACCTCACTCCTTTGGAAAGCATAGTCTATTTCTTTGGCTCTTAAACCTAGAAGAAATAAGAAAAAGAAAGATAAATTGTGTTGTAAATTAGCAGGTATAGACACAGAAGAAATTATAGTATCTTTTGTGAGTGATGAAATTAACAAATTATTGGACGTCAGTGGACACTGGCAAAGAGCTTATAGTAATTTTCTTGGAAAGCTCAACAACTGCTCCAAAAGTGAGAGAACTAGACTTATAAAGAGAACTAATTAGATCTTCCCTCACATTGTATGGGAAACACCAATAACTGGAGACCTGGCATCTATACTGATACAAATAAATCAGGAAAGGTAGGTTGCAAATCAGAAAATTTAAGCGAAGTGGAAAATAGTCCTTATGATTCTATCTAAAAGTCAGAATTATATGCTATTTTCAAGGTACTAAGGGAATTTAAAGACCCTCTCAACATAGTTACTGATTCACAATATGCAGAATGAGTTGTTTTGCATTTGAAACCACTGAATTTATACCCGATGATACAGAATTGACTTTATTGCTTATTTAGGTACATAACACACATCTCATATGAGTCTGCCAGATCCTCTAGCATAAGGCAATGCACAAATCAATTATTGACAGGAAATGTGATGAAACCCGTAGAATTTCATAAAAAACATCATGTCAATAGCAAATGTTTTAAAAGGACTTTTAAAATACATACAACAAGCCAAGGAGAACATTAGAAAATCTTCTCCTTTTTCTTTGTACAACCAAACACCACTACCTGCAGGAAGTAACCCAAAGGGTATGCAAAGGAATGAAATCTGGCAGATGGATATGTTCCATTTTGTAGAATTTAAAAAACTAAAATATGTACATAATACCATTGATACCTACTCAGATTTTTAATGGACAACTGCCTTGCATTCAGAAAAGGCTGATTTGTTAATTATACATTTATTAGAAATTATGGCCATCATGGGTAAGAATGACAAATGAAGAAGACAATGTTTCAGCATATGTCTCTAAGACATTATATTACTATATAAAACATATACAGGTATACCACACAATCCTACAGGTCAGGCAGTTATAGAAAGGTTAAATTGAAGTACAAAGGATATGTTAAACAAACAGAAAGGGATGATAAACACCCCTAGAAATTGATTGCAACTTTGAATTTTTTTAATGTCAGTGAGAAAAAGGAACAACAACTGCAGAGACACTGGACAATAGAAAAAACTTCTGTATTAAATAGCTGGTGTACTTTAAGGATGTATTGACCTCAGAATGGAAACTAGATGTACTATGTTGGGGAAAGGATTTCACACCTTTTTTCTACAGGAGAAGAGAAGCTATAAATACCATCAAAATTATCAATATTCAATTTGAAAAGGACAAACCTCATTGAGGTGACAATTCTACAAGTTGTAAGGAAACCTCACAATGGCTGGGGCAGGATTCTGTTCTTGTCTTTGCAGGAAAATAGAAAATATCCATCTTTGAGATGTCAAGAGATCTTAGACATATAGATGCCTAAAGAAAAAAAGATAGCTGTCCATAAAGAATCACCAAATAAAGAAAAATTTGGTTTATGATACCAATATTCCCCGCAGGGTAAAATCTCACTCCCCAAACATAAATATCTCCTTACTTTTCAATATAATAGTAGCCCCAACTGACTTAAAAATCAAAACTGGCTTTGGAGTTGGTCTGCGGCTTAGTACTTCTATAAATCAAAACATGTTGTTAAATAAAAAACTAAGAGTTTTTGTCTTATATCAGGAGAGTCATCTGGTGTGGGACAGAAGAAAAATAAAAATTTGGGGACTAAGGTTATTACCAAAACACTGTTTTCCAAAATTCGACCTTATCCTATACCTATTTTCATCTCTATGGTACTTTTATTTCAATGTCTACTTAAATTTAAACTTTATATATATACATATATATATATGTATATATATATAATGTTTAAGTTTTCTACAGTGAATAAAATTTTCTACACTAATTTTTGAAGTCTCTGGGAAGAAGATGGTGCCACACAACAAGGATTCTACGTGGTTCATACGATGCCATTCAGGTGATAACACCACTTAAAGATTAGTTTTGGACTATAAACAATTCGGAACAATTTTGAAGTGGCTAGATGAAATAATTCAGTTTCATATACTACTCTAGCCAGGACTTGGGACAAGTCCTGAAGTTTTCCATTACACATATACTGGACAAAAAATGATATAGGCACCATTCCCAGGTCTTGACAATTAACCCAAAATTTTCTTTCAAGAGCTCCTAAAGATACTGTTGCCCCCAGACAGCAGGAAGTAAATTTAAGAATACAATGCCCATATTCACAAGAGGTAGGGTGGATGGTTTTTGATCATTCAATGGATTATAGATATTATAGATATGATAGGATAAAAGGATAGATTATTGAATCTACTCTGAAAAGAAAAAGGCAGCATACAGATATGATAAAATAAAAAGGTAGATTATTGAATGTACTTTTAAAAAGCAACTACTAATTTTAAATGTTTTACATTGAATTGGACTTTTGTATATTATATACAAATTTTGTATATTGACACAAATTTGATATTAATTTTGTTAAAACATATGGTGCATTCATTTCTAATCTTGTTCAAGGATACAGCTCATTTAACAATGTAAGGCAAATTTCTAGTCCTTGAAAATTATTATTACCAACTCTTTAGTCATATTCAAACACTTTAAAGATCTACAGAATATGGCATTTAAGATGTTTCAATAGCATAGGCTCTTTTTCATGACAATGAGACATGTCCATTTCTGGAAGTACCAATCTACTTCACAGAATATAATGGGCGTCAAAGAAACTCCACATGGAATTTGTTAAATACCATGCTTCACTGAAAAGTCTGTCAGACATGCTAGGCTTGTAGACTGAGGATGGATGTCTCAACATTATAGACGAACTTTGGGTGACTGTATAGGAAGACTACTGTTTCTGTTTTTACTCACATTTTTTGGAAGTCACTTGCTTGCACTTCCTGCATACTCAATTAATATTATTTCCCTCTTGAGTCTCTGAGGGAGTTAAGACTAGATAGTTATGTGTTTTTTTTTTAATTTACCTGATGCAGAAAGCAAGTTATGATAGAAAGTAGAAGACTTTGGACTCACCAAGATAGGATAGATATGGAGCATTTTCTCTGAATTTGTCAAATGCAAATGGACTAGACATTACTGATGCATTTATGGCCTGTATATATTGCATATAGTTATTGTACTTATTGTATATGGTTTTTCTTAGTTATAGCCTTATATTTTATTTTAGACAAAGAGGGAAAATGTAGTGGCATGGCATTTCATTTGTATTTTAATAACTAATGCTTGCCTGAAGATCAGAAAAGTAAAACAGCCACACACCTTTAATCCCAGTTGCCTCATTAGCTTGCCATACATACCAGATGTTAGTGGTGCATGCCTTTAAACCCATAACTAGAGAGGATTATAAAATATGAGGAAACAACTCTTAATCTTAGGCTCATTTTGAAGTTTCCTGGAGGCAGGGTCACCACTTTCAGACTGAGATCAAGGTAAGAGCCAGTGGCTGGCTGCTTTGCTTTTCTGGTCTTTGGGTTGAACCCCAATATCTGTCTGTGAGTTTTTATTAATCATGCCGCACTAAAGCATGGGCAACATAGAAAGATAACAGAGTTCAGTATTAGCTGTGCTTCCAGGCTCCCATTTGTTCCTCAGGCTATGTTCCCTACACAGGTGGATACAATGCATCATGGTAAACAACACAGCACCCATAGCTTCCCTTTCAGCCGACACATCAATGACACAATGGCTTCCACCTTGTAAGGTGTGTGACCTGATGTGTGTACTTGGTGTATAGAAGATTCTTGTTGATATTGTTGCAATTATTAGGATATGTTATATTCCAAATTCATTTTTTTCTGGAGTTCTGTAAATTATTTGGCTTAGGTTTCAGAATAAAGTTCTTGTAATTATTTTTATATTCATATTTTTGTGTTGCAGGAGGCATTCTTAAGATGTTAACACGTCCAATAACTCATCAGATCTTGCCTTTTTCTAAGTGGGAGCATGGTGGGGGTGGGAGGCCAAAAGGAAAAGGGGAGGAAGGAAGGGGAGTGGGAAAAATATATATCTCAGTAAAAACAATAAAAACAAGCAAACAGAAAGGTGTTAACACTTAAAAGCACAACATGAAAAAAAAACTAAAAAAAAAAAAACCAAAAAAAAAAAAAAAGCACAACATGAACCTTAATAACTGTATCATTTAGATTTTCTGAGTGTGGACTTTTTCTTGTGAAAGAGAAAAACAGAAATAAAACATCCTTTGAAAAGTATATAACATAAAAACCAAACATCAAGGGCTTTCTCGGTGAATATGCCTCAATATATAGCTTGGGATTCAACAATGCCCCAAACAGTTCTCAGTTGACTTGTGAGTGAAGGGAAGACTGATCACTCTTGCATGCCTTTGGCTATGGTTTGAGTGTGTCTCCCAGAGTTTCACATGCCAGAGGTCTGGCTTCCAGTGTGACAATATTGAGAAGGGAAGGCAAGAACCTGAAATAGAAAAAGAAAATTTGTACGCTGGCAAAGCATGAATGAGCAGCCCATATATGATGGTTCTGTTAAATTTGTCCATATTTGGGTTTCATGGTCCTAATTTATGAGGACAACTGACCAGGTCTCTTCCTCAAGAAGGCACCAGATCTCATTACAGATAGTAGTGAGTTACCATGTTGTTGCTGGGAACTGAACTCAGGACCTTTGGAAGAGCAGGCAGTGATCTTAACTGCTGAGCCATCAAGAGCCTAGTCACACATAACTGGAACACTGCAGGCATCCCATTTGGAAGAAACTCCTTTAGCTCTAGAGGAGGTTGCAGTCATTCCTTGCGAGAATGAGCTGCGAGAGAAAGAGCCCGTCATGCCCTGAGTCTTTCTCGCATTGCGTCTTACTGTAAATTGTTCTCTTGCATTTGCTCTTGCAGTATCAGTCATCGTGATATGTGGCATAGCCAGAAATCCCTCAAGCTGTACATATGTCGATAGCTCAGCTCTAAATGCGTGAACTAAATACTGCTCTGCTCCTGACATACCATCACTGTCAGACACTTCATTAAAGCAACAAAAATTAATTAACAGGCTTTATGACAAAGAAGTTAGGATCAAGACTCTCAGAGATATGTATTTATATCTCAAGTTATGGTAGCAGGGGACACCAACTTACCGAGGTGGAAGACAAGTTATCACAATTACACCAAGGAACAATGCAATCCACAAATAGGATTGCATCACAGAGTCGTCAAAAAGCAGTCCTTAAACAAGGTACACAGAGCACTTTATGGCTCCATTTTTTATGAAGAAAAAGGTGAAAATTCTAAACAGGAAACCCTCCTTTACCTGCCTCCTTTGCTCTGTTTGACATAAAATTAGGCAGGAGAGACACTTTCACTTTCAAACTCTCATCTGAACTTGACAAGATGGATTTGAAGATTTTGCCAAGGGTTGCTCTAAGTCTTCCAAGGTCCCTGCTACCCTCCCCTCACTCTGTACCCTTTAATCCCCCGCTTCCCTTCCCTGGAGTAAACTCTCTGCACTGGCTCTGCCCAGCTGATACTTCACACTGTGACAGCTCAGACATTCTCCTCTCCCTACCCTTGCCCCAAACCACTTCATAAGTTCTTTTTTCTGTGTGTTGAATCTTCTGAGCAGCAGTATTTGAGGAGGTTAGATTCTTTTTCCTCCTATATTAGACACACACACACACACACACACACACACACACACACACACACAGATCACTTGTTATCCCAGGTACAAATATTCACGACTCAGACACACACACCAAGCATGAGGCCTGGGGCTGAAATGAGAGCTGAGAGGTCCAGAGTAAGCAGAGTTCTTCCAGAGGACCAAGGCTCTGCTCACAGCACCTATATCTTGTAGCTGATAAATGTCTGTTATTATAGCTCCAAGGAACCCAAAGGTCTCTTCTGGCTTCTACAGGTACCTGCATCACACAGCAGACACGAAGACACACAAAGATAAAAATAAGGGGCTGAGGAGATGACTCAGCACTTTAGAACACATATTGCTCTTGTAGAGAGGATCAGTTTCCCTTCCCAGCACTTGCATGGCTGTTCACAACCATCTGTAACTCCAGTCCCAGGGGATATAATGCCCTCTTTGGTTTCTGAGGGCACCATGTATCCATGTAGTACACATACACACACATAAAACTCTCATACATATGAAATAAAATAAACAAAAATTTAAAACACTTAAAAGTAATTTTTTTTAAAATGTTAAAAAAAAAAGGGTCCTGAGAAGGTCAAATTTGGAGCCAGTTCTACGTGAGCACTTTGAGATCCCTCCAGCCCTGGAAACTTGCTGTATGTAGGCAAGAAAGCAGAGTTGTGAAGGGTGGTACTAACCTCTGAGGAGAGTCACCATTTACACACTACAGAGGAAAGCCAGCACAGAATGGGTGACTGGTTTCCATGGAAGGCACCTTACCATGAACACGTTCTCTTGCAAAAGCAGAGCTCAAAATAGCCCCTGTGTTTGCCAAGAGATCATCTCATGTTACGTGCTTACCAGCAGCACAAAATAAAGTATAACCACGTGGCACCATGAGCAGTGTTTTGGTAAATATCAGACCACAGATGGGTTAGTGTTCCCAAGCTCATACTGTGTCCTGATGTGCAGGAGGGAGCTCTACCACCAGGCTTTTCAAATCACCTCACAGCAGATTTCTTAGTGTGTTCCTATTGAGAACAACTAACAACTGCTTGGGAACTCAAATAACCTCATAGCTAAGGGGTGGGGGTGGGTGGTTTTATTAGACACACTGTTTAATATAGCTATAATGATATGACTTTACATCCAGCTTTTAAACTTTCATTTCAAATGCTAAACTTCAATCTACTTTTTCCAGTTACAGCTGGTCAATAGCAGTCACAGAAGCATATAAAAAAATCTGGTAGTTTGAATAAAAATGGCCCCTGTAGGCTGACATACTTGAGTTCTGCACATGGACCTGTTTGGGAGGGATAGGGCGGTGTTCCTTATTGGAGACAGTATGTCATTAGGGGTGAATGCTGAGGTTTCAGAAGATCACATCACTTCCATTTAGTTCTCTCTCTCTCTCTCTCTCTCTCTCTCTCTCTCTCTCTCTCTCTCTCTCTCTCTTTTCCTCCCTCTGCATTATGCCCATGGATCAGGACTCCAATGTCGTGTTTGCTGTCATGTTCTCTGCCATGATGGTCATGGACTCTAACCATCTGGAACTGTGATTCCCAATAAACATTTTCTTTTATAAATTGCCTTAGTCTTGGCATCCCTTCACAGCAACAGAGAAGCAACTATAACAAATGGGCTTCCAGACCAATAAAGGAAAGCATGGGACTTTCTCATTTTACACCTGAAAAAAACAGGAGTTGTCTGAGGAACTGGGCTGCCGATACCCTGCTCTCTTGAGTGTCTTGCTGCCAGGTCCAGGATTCAGATGCCAAACTTCCCATTAATATAATTTTCTCCCATGTTCACTCAAATAATAGAGATAGCTGAGATTATATAAGGAAAGATACTCCACCATGCCATTTGCCATGAAAAGAGATGAGCCTCAGCAATGTTCTGAAACTCCTTGGAGAGACAGAAGCTACATTTGTTCTCATGACAAAGGGTTGCTAGCCCCACAGCTTCTGGTAAGTAGGCTTACCCTAAGACTAAATCACATGGACCTGCACACGACTGAAAAATGAAATAGTTCATCTCCATGTGACTGCAAGGTAATATTTTTCTTTATTGTCCAGAAACTATCACAGCGTATATATTTTTGTTTCATATTTTTTCATTCAGAAAAGAAATAGAAGCCACTGGTGGGATTTAAAAAAAAAACAAACATGTAGACCCTTAGAAAACGGTGGCCATGGCTTAAGTTAGTCAATACAGAGTGACTCAGAGTGACTGCATGTTCCATGGACCTTCTGAGATAGATGCAAGAAAAATGAGAAATAATTTTGAACAATAACTTAGAAACGAATGTTCATTGCTGTATGTTCACTGTAGCATAAAGAGGGAAATTAACTTTCTGCCCAGGATTTGGTGATGGAGTGGGTGTGGCATTCCTCCACAATGGAATACCGCTTGACAAATAAAAGGAATGGTGTACTATGTGACTGAACCTCAGAAACACAGCAAGATATAAGGCAGGCAATGGTGCTACATGCCTTGAATCCCAGTTCTCGGGAGGCAGAGGTAGGCAGATCTCTGTGTGTTTGAGGCTAGCCTAGTCTACACAGTGAGATTCTGTTTCAAAAAGAAAAATAACAGGTGTGGGAAAGACAACAACAATATTCTTGGTCTTGCTAAGACCAAATAGGAAGACTACACGTGTATCTTCTAATCATTTTCGTTTAATAGAGCCAGGAGCTCCTGCCTCAGCACTCAGTCTGCAACTGGAGTCTGCCATGAGTTCGAAGTCTGCCTGGGCTACAGAGTGAGAGATTTTATCTTCTCCTCTTCCAATACCAGAACACCTATTATGTCCAAAATACTGGAAAAAAGAAGACAACAAATAAAAGCTCCAGAATTACTAAGAGAACTGAGACTTAGTTGTTCCAGAAGGAAAACTATGTTTAGGAAAAATGTGTTAACTAGACTATAAATCGACAAAACATAGGTCAGTGTAAGCTAGTGTTTTCAATAAAATAAGGCTTCATTTAAAGCGGTGTAACACACACACACACACACACACACACACACACACACACACACACCATAGTGTTCCCAAGAGCTGTTAGAACCTTGGGCAAGTCCATCCTGTAATCACTGTCTCAAAACCTGTCTGAAGGGTCTGCAGAGAGCTGATAGGAAGACATCGGGGCAAGTTCTTTACAAAAGCATCACCAACTGTGCAGACTATCCTTGGAAAACCCTGGCCCAGGACACTACAACACGCTAATCAGTCGAAGTCAGAGGGGTCCTAGACAGATGCCCGGATATCCTAGGGAGTCACAGGTTGCAGGTGTCAGGTGCACAGGTGGATCGGGGTCCATCGCGGGGCACAGAATGTCACCCTCCACCTGGCAGGAAAGGCACAGGGCAGGGCTTACCACGCTGCGAACGTTCCCCAGAAACCGCTCGCGGAGAAATTTCACACGCCTGTTCAGCACTAGCCTGCGGTCCTACCTTCCTCCTCCACCATCTCCAACAGGTCCGGGTCACCCATCTTTGCCAGCTCGTTGAAGGCACTGATGAGCGAGACGCAGGGGGCGGCTGACCGCTGCGACAGGCGGCGAGATGTCTTGGGGCGGAGGCTGAAGCGTATGGTGGGCCGCCGGTATTCCAGCTCTGGCCCTTGATACCAAGTGGAGCTCTCTCTCCTCAAGGAGCTAGAACAATTTGAGTCCAGACCCAGGCACACCCGGGGCGCCAGAGACACACGAGGCACTAGGGACACCCTGGGAACCGGGAGCACCCTGGGAGCCAGGGACGATCCGGGAGCCAGGGACGATCCAGGAGCCAGGGACGATCGAGGTGCCAGGGACAAGCGGCCCTGAGCCAAAGATCCAGAGCCGCTCTTCACACTGGGCTTCCTCTCCAGGCGGTACTTGGCCTGACTCTTGCGGCGGCGGCGGCTACCCATCAGACTGTCAGCTACGCCCTTGTGTTTTATTATCGGGGAGCGAGAGCGAGGCACTGTCCCTTCCAAGTTGGGATCTAAGAACTCCTCCCGATCCTGGCTAGGCTGGACTAAATGGCTTTCTTGATTCTGTTGCCCACCCACTTGCTCCTCCATATGCTGGCGACTCCTCCTCTTCCCTTTGGACCTTCCTGGCACCTTGCTTTTAGAGACCACCAAATCGCTGATCTCTCCAGACAGCCCAGATTCCTCCCCAGTTTCTGTCTCCTGGACTCTCAGCATCTCCATCCTTCCTCCTCCCTCCTCCAGGATTTCCACCTGGTCCTTATCTGAGCCCCTCACCATGCTTAGATCCCTGGAGACTCGAGGCCTTTCTACCCTTCTTGCCCTCTCAGGGACCCTCAACATGTTTAAATTCGTGGCGGCTTCAGGCACCTCCACCTGTCTTGCCTCCTCAGGGGCCCTCACAACATCTACATCTTCTGGGACTCCTCGCCCCTCTACCCTACCAGCTTCCCTGGATAACCCAGCCCTGGCGGGCTCCTGGGAGTCTTCTGGCTCCCGTCCTTCCTCCATACAGGCGTAGAGTTTCCTGTTTTAGTCGGTCCACCCACTCAGGGCAAGTACCCACAGTTCACCATCTCCAACCCTTCTCACAGCCTCTCTGGTGGGCGGCCTCGGCCTCGCCTACTCGTAGCCCTGGTTCCCCTGGAGACAGGCTACCGCAAAATGTTCTTCAGAATCGGGGCTTATTTTCTGTCAGGAGAGAAAAAGAATCACTTCCCTTAAAGCAGCTCACTCCTTTTGTGACGTCTTCTCCAACGTTCCAGAAGACGCTTGGCTAGGTATTTACTGCAGCTTGGGCATTGATTCTTTAACTGACACTTCCTTCAAGCTGAGCCAAGGGCATTTTTACAGTCGGGAGAAGGTCAGACACAGGGGCTAAGTTTGAGTCAGTCTCTTCCTTCAAAGTTGAACAGGTATAAACTAACTAGCACTAACTGTAAGCTAACTGTGCACTCTCGATGCGTGTGATGGGGGAAATGGAAATATGGGAACATCTTTCACAGTCTAGATGATGCGGGGAGCACTCCACTGAGCACTCTGGGAAGAATGTTTACCTGCCTCTTACTGAAAATGAAGCAGAGGAATTCCCAGGGAACAAATTGCTCTGAATTGGGCCCGCAATAATTAGGAGATAAGAATTATTGTTGTCGGGTGACGTGGACAGACACCCGAGCAGGGGACACATCAACATCTAGGGCTAGATTGGGGTGATTTAAGAATTAAGAAACAATCGACCAAAGAAAACTTTGTGTGGCTTGGTCGCATGGCTGCTGTGTGTTCCTCTGTTCTAGGGATGTTCTGAAATGGAGAATCACCTTTTAGAGATTCCGAGATGGCTAGGATTTTGCTGCAGGGCTGTGCTCTCGGCTTCTGTACACAGTTCAGATTTTCTCCCGCTGAGCTTCACAGAACATGTCATGCATGACCAAGTGATTCAAGGCTTTGAACAATTCTCTCCTTGATGTATTTAGCAGTTGTATTTGAAGAGTGGATGTGTATAAGTGAGCAAAAGATGTGCTTGCCTATGAATGAAAAATAAATAAGTAAAGAAAAAGAAAGAACATGATTGCTCCTTGGTATGGCAGAAAAGGAAGTTTATTATAGATAAAAGGGACAGTGTAGGTCCAGATGGGGACATCTGGGAGAATCCAGAGAGGACACAAGAGGACTGAGCTGGGCCATTCAGGGAGAGGAAGAGGGGAGATAAAGGAGAACATGGGAGTCAGGTGCAGCAGCCAGGAGTTGTGTAGCCAAAATATCTGGATTGTATAGGGAAGAGTCTCTGGCGGAAGGGCAGCCCACACACTGGGCCGGAGAGCACAGGGTCTAGGGTGGGGTATGAGAGCCATACCCAATAACAGGTGGGGACTGAGGGATGCTGGTCTGCTTTGATGTGTTAAATAGACACCTAAGCCATTTGTCCTGGGTTTGAAACATAACATCCTGTAATCATAATTATGACAGAACTGTGTGGTCCTTACTCATTGACCTCCCCTTAGACAGCACATTTATCTTCTTCTGGCAACAACGCCATCAAAGAGCCCAAAGATGTGTCTCCTAGATGGTTCTAAATCCAGACATGTCACTCGGGATTAACCTTTACACTTTGGAGCTGTCCTTAGTCCTAGTTTCACTTCTTTTCCTCAGATAAAATATCCCGACATAAAGTAACTTAGAGGAGAAAGGCTTTCATTGAACCTACAGGTTTTCGTCATCATAGCAAAGGATCCATAGCAGGAACTTGA
>NW_026068084.1:1081962-1130138 GCF_014885135.2 Alexandromys fortis
TGATTTCTTACTAATAAAGAAACTGCCTAGGCCCCTTGATAGGCCAACCCTTAGGTGGGTGGAGTACACAGAACAGAATTCTGGGAGAAAGAAGCTTAGTCAAGGAGTCGCCATGATTCTCCCGCTCCCACAGACGCAGGTTAAGATCCTCCCTGGTAAGCCAGCTCGTGGGCTACACAGAATATTAGAAATGGGTTAGAACAATATGTAAGAGCTAGCCAATAAGAAGCTGGAACTAGCCGGGCCAGGCAGTGTTTGAAAGAATACAGTTTCCGTGTAATTATTTCAGGGCATAAGCTAGCCATGCGGGCGGCCGGGTGCCGGGGATGCAGCCCTGCCGCTCCTAATTCAACAGTTGCCACCTGCCCCATTACTTCTGGAGGTGGTGTTCCTACTGATGAGCATCAGACCTCCTGGGCTTAGCAGCTAAAGGCTTCAAAGACTGGTGTTGGCCAAAGACCATGGAGAGACTTGGGACTGCCTGGGTGGCTGAAAAAAGATGTCTCACTTCCTCTCGTTTACTTATTCCTTCCCGATCTCTCTGATGGCATTTGATGACTTCAGATACTGGTAGCTCATTGGTTTATTAGTTAAGTTTCCTGCTAAAAATACAGACAGGTGTGTCTCTTTCATAGTCCAGGACAGCCAGGTTTCAGATGTAACTTCAGAGGTTCAGAGTTTTAAAATTTTCCTTAATTGTCTTCTAAAACATTCATAGCTTTTAACCTGATGCCACAGCCTTTTGCTTTGATGCCAAACAGATGTAAATCTGCTCCAGGTTTCTTACAGACACCTGCAGATTCCTGGGAGAAGTTCTGCTGCTGTATCAAGAAATCTGGTCTGGTGAAAACTAAGTCTCCAGGGCCTATTTTGACTCCGCCCATTTTTGAGCTTATCTTACAAGTCACACGTGCAGTCAAAGCCAAGGAAAAACAGCAAAGGATTTCCCAGATATGCCAGGGCCTGCACCATCTCCTGGGACTTCACCATTGGTACCACCTCTCCAGAATCAAATGGGCACCTACCTAGCAATTGGAATCTGTTTTTAAAAAATATTTTTTGCATACTACTATCTTTTTGTAATTGATTTTTATTGGGCTCTATATTTTTTCTCTGCTCCCCTCCCTGCCTCTCCCCTCCTTTTCAACCATATTCCAAGGTTCCCATGCTTCCAATTAACTCAGGGGATCTTGTCTTTTTCTATTTCCCATGTAGATTAAAAGCTATGTATGTCTCTCTTAGGGTACTCATTGTTGTCTAGCTTCTCTAGGATTGTGATTTGTTGGCTGATTTTCTTTGTTTTATATTATAAAAGTACTTATGGCTGAGTACCTGTGATAATTGTCTTTCTGGGTCTGGGTTACCTCACTCAAAATGATGTTTTATAGCTCCATCCATTTGCCTGCAAAATTCAAGATGTCATTTTTTTTCCTGCTGTGTAGTACTCCATTATGTAAATGTACCACATTTTTCTTATCCATTCTTCTTCGGTCATGGGGCCTTTAGGTTGTTTCCAGGTTCTGGATATGACAAACAATCCTACTACAAACATAGTTGAGCACATCTCCTTGTGGCACGATTGAGTATCCTTTGGATATATACCCAAAAGTAGTATTACTAGGTCTTGAGGAAGGTTGTTTCTTAATTTTCTGAGAGATCGCTACACTGACATCCAAAGGGGCTGTACCAGCTTGCACTCCCACCAGCAATGCAGAAGTGTTTCCTTTTCCACACAACCTCTCCAGCATAAGTTGTCATCAGCGTTTTTGATCTTGGCCATTCTTACAGGTGTAAGATGGAATCTCAGGAATCTGGTTTTAAAAGGCACATCTGCTCTCATGTCCTGTTCATTCACCCTTAACTTGTCTGTACAACTAGGGCACATCTCTGTCCCGTTCTTTCTGGCAGTGAGTCACCCTTCCCATGGCTAGCCCTGTTCATAGGGCTAATGATAGCAATATATTTTTTTTCCTCTCCTAGCAACTTGCATTCTCAGCTCTCTCAAGAAACAGATGTTTAAGGTCTCCAGGATGGCAGTTAAGCTGATGCCCCTCCACCCAACATTGCGCTGAGCATGAACCCACTGACTTCCAACTCTCCCACTCCCCACATCATCCCATGACTGCAGGAAACAGTCAGATATGAACAGGTGCCCATGTACCCAGAGTCTGGGATGTTTAGGTGAAAGCTTCACCCCAACCCCTCGCATCTATATACCCAAAGAGTCTGGAATGTTTAGGTGGAAGCCTCACCTCAGCCCCTGGAATCCATATATCCAAAGAGTTTAGAACATTCAGGTGGAGGCTCCACCCCAAGCCCTCTCAGAGTTGTCTCCTTCAGAGTTGTCTCAGTCTAGACTTCATCCTGAAAAAGGCCACCATTGGCGGCTCCACTCCAGAGGGCAGTAAAAGCCTCCACCTTGTGGTTTCCCCCTGTGTTTTCCTCAACTTCCTTTGGGACTACCCAGGAATGCTGTGCTCAGAATCAACCTGGATTTATTAACTCAATTTTAGTGGATTTTCACTAACCAGGATATAAATTTAACAATGAATATTAGGATATAGGGCTGGAAAGGAGGTCATGATAGCAACAAAGGAGGGAGGGACTGGATTCATACAAGATGTGACCTCCAAAGACAGCTTCGGGCACCAAGGAAAATCCTCCTTTAGTCCCATCCACCACCAACAATTGAAGAACAGTGGGCTGTGTTGGTGAAGAGGACAGCTGTACTGTCATTTTGGCTGCGCAAAGGCGAGACTCAGTGACCCCCAAACTGTGGAACTCATTATACACTGGTGCCCTACCAGCTGGCCCACTGAACCTCCCTCCGTGTTAACATTTTAGAATGCAATGGAAAATTTCTCTCTAATAATGACTAGCCATTGCATTGGCTCTGACCCCCAACCCCTAAATAAAATCTATTTCAGGAAAGAGATCCCCATCATCTTAAGACAGGAAACTAAACATGAGGTAACCAAGAACAACTTCTTGGTAGCTGTGATAGGAGTTACAGGCTGACCCTGCAGTGTGGGAACAAAGGGAGCTTGGCACAATCAACAGCACTTGAGACACCTGTAAGGTCCAGAACAGCCAGCGACTTTGTGGGCAGACAGCATGCTCTCCCATCAGCTCTCTCTCTGCTTCTGTCTGGCTCTTCCTGACTCTCATTTCCCTGAGCAGTCTTCTTGTACTGTTTCTCATTGCAGGCTCCATGACTGGAGAAATCCAGGCTAAAGTTGCCAGTGCATCATCTAAAAACATTTAGGAATCTGAGTCTGAAAAGAGAATAAATAACTATGCAGAACAAGATCCAGGAGAGCCTGAAGGTACAGGCCTTCTTCACATCGCTCCTCAAAGTCGAAACAAGGCAACCAGTTCTGATTCTGTGGAGTATTTTTAAGCTATATCTAGACTACTTTTTTGTTATTTCTCTTAAAAAGCCTCACTCCATGATTTATTGGAAATGATTTAATCTAGTTTGAGGCCTCAATGAAGAATTTGGGAACCACCCCAGATTCACCCTGCTTCCACATTCACAATGCTGTCCTATCCCTGCTAGTTGATTTTCTTTGTCCCAAGCAGAGCTGTCTAATGGGGGTTTAATCACTGGATGGCTCAGTGGAGCCACTTACAAACACTAGCCCATTCACATTTTAGCTGTATGCCTTTGTGGCTCTTAACCTTAGTGGCACCTCTGTTATCCACAACATAAAGAAAACAATTCATCCCGCACAAGGCCGTTCACTGTTCTTCACTTATCTGAGTGGATAGACACTCCACTGAGTGCTTAAGAGCTCTTGCCAGTCATGACTGGCATGAAGAAGAACTGAGTTCAGGCCCCAGCATTCATGTCAGGTGGCTCACATCCATCTGTACCTCCAGTTCCAAGAGGTCTAGAGCACCATCTTGGTCTTTTGAGGCACCTGCACACATGTGTACATACACATACTTGCATACGTATAAGATTTTGAAAAACCTTAAAAAAATAAACAAAACATAGAGTGTCTTCATTCTGTTGTATTTGTTATTACTCAGGAGATGCTGTAATACAGATTTTACTACTAAATTTGTAATTTTTGCTAGGAGATTGATTTTATTAGCATGTCGTACTTCTACAATCTATGGTACAAATGCAATGGTTTCCAAACTTAAAAATTATGTACATGACACATAAAAATGCCAATACAAACATTGCTTAGAATACTGGAACCTATTCTTAATATCCAATGGACTCTCATGTTGATCAGAGTATTTAACTCAGTATTCAAGTGGATGTTAGTGCTGTGGCAATGTAGTCAAGAAACAGTAGACACCCATCAAAGGATGACCTCAAGCAAGGATTCAAACAAGCTGTCAGACAACTCAGGCTCCCCTAAATATACTTGCTGTTAAAATCCTAAAGCTGCTTTTGAAAATTGAGTTTCAAAAACAAATTTGAATAAAATGTAAGAGCTTCAAGCTAATGGAAACATTTTATGTATAAGGAAATTGATCAGAATATTTATGAAATATGTCTAAATAAAAACATCCCATCATCAAGGTTTATAATTTATGTGCAATTTCAGTAAATGATATCGAGTGAAGTTAAAGAGTTTCAGTGACCCAGTGGTTATGTCTGGGATTTATCTACCCTAAATAAATCATGTTTGTGCTCCACCCAGTGGTAACACAGTGTTTACCAGGGGCATCTGAAGTGGCGGGAATGTATTTGATTTCTCCAAATGTTGGGCACACTTTAAATTAAGTGTGCTGTGTTTTGTAATTTCATGCTTTAAGGAGACAGTTGCTAATGAAATTTTTTATTTAGTTTCTGTAAGCAAATTCTTCTTTGTTGGAATGGTCTCTCCCAGAGAACAGGAGCCCACCCTACTTAATTGTTTATTCATTTGACGTGGAGAGGGCAGGACTCTTATCTCCAAAGACAACAAAGAGCAAGTTTTTACAATCAGGGCTTCTACTGTTAGTCATTGCTCTCCAGTTCACTGAAGACAGACACACTGCTGACAAATCCATCTCAGGCTGGGTACATGACCTGCATGAGTAGGGCATTTAGCCACCAAGAGCAAAGAACTGATGATTCCTGTTGTAAAGTTTTCCCAGCCAGATCAGCATCTCCACCGATGCAATAATCCAAGTCAGACCAAATTAGAACAAGCCCAAGTTTAATGGTCGCCAGCACTCCTGGGTAGCCCTCCAGGACACCAAGAGGGGAAAGAAAAACCGGAAAGACCAGTTCTTGGGTGGCAGTTGAAACAGCCTGTGGGAGTGGTCTTGACACTCTCTGGGGAGGGTCATTGTTTGGCAGCTTTCTCAGAGGTGGAATTTGGAATGAGGCAACTCCCAGGGGAGGGGATTTGAAATGGAACTTTACACTCAAACATTCCAAAATGAATGTAGGGGACTGGGGTGATGCTTCCAACCAAACATTCCAGACTTCTTTTGGGTAAGAATGTTAGGGGCTGAGGTAACACTTTCAGCTAAACACCTGTATGTCCCTTGGCAATTACTCAGCCAGGCATTTGCTCTTTCCAGTCAACTACTTTTCTGGATTACAAAGAAAAAAAATTAAATTTTTTAGTTTAACCATTTTTATCTTTTTCCTTCTCTTGAATACTTGTCAGAGCCCTGGCAAGCATTCTGAGATACACTGGGCTTTCTCACTCCTAAGGAACTACATAAGTTATTCAGAATTCTTCTGGAAAAAAATTGTCTCTTGCTTCTGATTCATTCATTCCATATTTCATTTGTATCAATTAGCCATAGATATTTATTTTATACATTGAATTACAGGTTTTCTTCAATTTTCAAAAAATTAAGGCCAGCGAGATGGCTCAGCCAGTAAAAGTGCTTGCTGTCAAGCCAATGGCCCGAGTTCAAGGCCTCAGATCCACGTGGTAAAAGGAAACACAGACATATACACAAAATAAACAAATAAATGCTATTACAAAAGCTCTTAAATTTTAAGCATTGCAAAAGATCAAGGCAGGGAAAGAAAACATTTCTAATTTGGAGCCACTTAAAATACACTAATAAGCACATAAAGATCTTCAATTTAGCTTTTTCTATTAAGCCAATTAGAATCAAATATAACTATTTTTGTACAAAAAACTTTCAGTAATATAACTGCTTTGAAGGAAATAAAAGTATTTACCAAATGACTAGTTTTTTTTCTAATGATTTTAAACATATATATGCTTAAATAAAAGAAAATCTGGCATTATTCTTCAATCCCCATGTTCTAAGGCCAGAAGGGACAATGAAAGGCCCCTGAGCTGCTGGTGTGGGGGATTCTGAAAGATGCTGATGGTGTAAAAAACAGAGTTTCCACTCTCAGCATAGGGGTTGGGCACATAGGAAATGGAAAGCAAGGGGGACCCCTGCAGTGTTGACCTGGAAGTTTCTGGTTTCTCAGGAGGAACAATACAAAATGAGTGTAGAACATTTTAGGTACTGTCATATAAAGATGTGCCCAAAGGGAGACTAAAACTAGCGGGGCATGTCAGGAATACAATGGGGGCAGAGGCTTACAGTAAGAAGTGGCACCAATCTATTCATTAGAAGAAGAATACAGAGGCATATCCTGTCAGTAGTAGACAAAGAGTAAATGGGGAGAAAGAAGAACACAAGGGTTTTTTCTCTTTTCTTTTGCTATTATTTATATAATCAAGCCGTCAGTAGACAGAAGAATTATACATAACGCTTTCTTTTTCTTCCCTTTCTCCCTCCCTTCTTTCTTTCCTCTCTCCCTTTCTTCTTTTCTTCCTCCCTCCCTCTCTTTCTCTTGATAGTGTTTCTCTATGCAACAGCCCTGGTTATCCTTGTACTAGTTTGGTAGACCAGGCTGGCCTTGAACTCACAGAAATCTGTCTGCCTCTGTGAGTGTGGGGATTAAAGGTGTGGCCACTATGACCAGCTAGTTTTATTAAGTTTTTGATTGCTCTTTGGGCTGATGAGGAGGGGGACTTGATCGGGGGAGGGGGAGGGAAATGGGAGGCGGTGGCAGGGAGGAGACAGAAATCTTTAATAAATAAATTAATTAATTAAAATAAAATAAAAAGAAAATCTTTATAATCATTTTATATGTATATTACATGCAGATATAAAGAGAAATTCTTCTACTTTAATATAATATTTTATTCTCTGAGACATTCATATGTTTTGTTTATATTCGACCCCCATTTTTCCTCTTAAATCCTCCCAGATCCACCCCACCCTCCTAACTTTATGACATCCCTTTTCCTTCCCTTTTTAAAGATAGCTCCCAGAGACCAGTTTTCTTTCTAAAGCAAATCTTTTCACCCCAGTACCATGGATTTTTTTTTTTATTTCCATTTTGTTATGGACCTGATCTAATGTTACATACATTTAATGCTATAAATGTATATTTGTCTGGCTCTGCATAGCACGGCTTCTAGTAATAGCAGTAATGTTTTTTAACACATATTCTGGGTGTTAGTGGTTTAGGAGCACCTACTGTTAGTTCTGTATTCATACTTTCCTCCCTTCGCTATGGTGATGGTGAGGGTGGGAGGGGGGGATGAACTATAGACAGAGACAGAGATAAAGGCTCAGTGACAGGAAGGGGAGGAGGTGGTTATTCACAATCCAGATGCAGATTTCTCAATCCCTTTAAGAGAAGATCTCAGTTCTCAGTTTAATTCTCATCACATTCGCGCAATAGCATGTTTCTTCACATTGCAACCCCGCACGCACGCACTCCGTGTTGAAGCAGCACAGATACTCCATATAGATGGGTTCCTCTGAGGTCTCTATACTTTCATATCTTGACTTTGTCTTTAATACCTCTCCTGAGATCTGCCAAATTTCTGCCATTTTCTTCAGTATTTAGTGCCCTCTGGTGTTTACAAAGAGACAATCACAATGAGGTTTTCTTTTTCTTTTCTTTTTTTTTTTTTTTTGGCCTTGATCAATATTTATAGAATAAGTCCTATGGTGATATAGAGGGTTTATTTTTTTCAGTTTTGAAGTTAAAATATAATACCATTTTTTCATTTATTTTCTTTCCTCCAACCTTCCTCTGTTTCCCCCTTCTCCTTTCTCCCGGTCACGTTCGTAGTTTTTTCTTTAATTGCTTTTGTTCCGAGCTATTTTCACCTTAAGATTTCTGGGTACAGGTGAATTTTATCTATAAATTTTTTTTATCTTGGGTTCAAATATTTGCAAATTTGTCACAGAGGTTGAAGAACTGGCAGGACATTGAATTCAAGAGAGGAATTTAAAAGTTATCTGAAATTCCCATTTTTCAAATGAGGAATGAAATTTGCCTGGACACAGTTACAGGGTTGGAGAACGACCTTCATTTACAGAGTCAGGAAATGAACCCCGCCTCCTTTCATCTGCAAATCTCATCTCTTACTGGTGTAGCAGAGGTGTGTAGGAATACAAGCGAAGGTAACACTGGAGGTCAGATGAGGCGTGGACTTCCATGGGTACTGTATTACTTCTGGGGCATTTCCCTGCTCCTACTGACTTCTCGTCCTTCCTTCTAATGCTAAAGATCTGCGTTTGCCATCACAGAGTCTTTGAATGACTTCACGTGTTCTAACACGGGCTTCAGTCTTCCATTCTGCACAAGGTGTGTTACCTAATGTATTGGGTGACCTTTCTGCTTTCCTTGACCAGCTCACTCTAATTCTCTTTGCTTTCCCCCAACATATAGTGTAGCTGAGCCAAATCCAATAAAAAGGCAACCATGGAAATAATATTTTACATTTGTTCCAAATAGTCAGCACAATGTCCTCCTGCCTACTTACCGTGAATAATTGCATTTGGAAATTCCCTGGATCTATTCCTAACATAATTGAGAACACTAACACAAATATAGCCAGTCATCTAATTGGTGAACCTTTGAAAGTATTTAGAAAAGAAAAAAAAAAAAAAAAAAAAAAAGAGGACACCAGAGGCTGTGAAACCATGAAATGAAGCAAGTCAGTGACATTTTGACATCTACTGACCCTTCCTGGAGTTGTGGGGGGAGGGGTTGAAAGAGGTAGATGCTCACACAGTCTTTCTGATGGTTAATCTCTGAGACCTGCACACACAAAATGAAAATGCTCCCATATAACAGGAAGGAAGGACAGAACAGACTCAGCTCTGCACAGGATTTTACATTACTCCGTGAGACCATGGGTCCCAAAGCTGGGAAGGAAAATGGCAAAAGTGGCAAGGTAATCCTCTCTATTCATTGCTGCTTCTGCTTTAATATGCAATCTATTCTATTAATGACATTGGCCTTATTAGTAAACAGACCTTAAATGTAAAAATGACTAGGGTTTCCTCTACTTTAGCTCTTCAGCATATTTGCTGCAGTAGTATTGAGAAATTTGGGTTACCTTGCTGAATGGAGGGAGCATGGATGGGAGTAGGTGGGAGGTGGGGGGGGAATAAAAAAAGAAGAGGGAGGGGAAATTGTGGTTGGTATGTAAAATAAATAAAAATTTAATAAAAAAAGAAATTTAGGCTAAATGTGGTGTCTTGTTCCTGAAATCCCAGCATCTGAGAGTAGAGACAGAAGGACCAACTTGAACTAAGAAGTGATTTGGGAACCAGTCTGGCCTACAAAGTGACACCCTGTCTCATCAAACAAACAAAACACATATATACATACAGATAGAGAGACATACACATATGGAAAGTGCACATGTATATATACACTATAAATACATTCAAAAATGTACAAACATACACACACACACATATATACATACAGAAAAACATGTAGAAAATAGACATGTGTGTAGAGATATGTATACGCATTCATAAATGTGCATACATATGTACATACAAACACTGTAATAGGGTTCTCTACAAGAATAGAATCGACAAAATGAGTCTATATAAAGATTTATATGTGTCAATGTGGTTGAAGGAGCCACAACTATAGGTGTGGTCCAATAACCCAGTAGTTGTTCAGTCCATGAGGCTGGATGTCTCAGTTGGTCTTCAGTATAGGCTAGAATCCCAAAGATTTAGGCTCTGGTGCCAGCGAAGGAATGGAGTTGCCACTGAGAGTGATGGTGAACAGGAAAAGAGCAAATGTTTCTTTCTTCCATGTCTTTATATAGACTGCCAGCAAGAGGTGTGACCCAGCTTAAAGGTGGCTCTTGTACCTCAAAAGATCTGGATTAAAGATAGGTCTTCCCATTGCAAATGATTTCATTAAGAAAAACCACTCACAGGTGTACCCAGACATTTGCGTTTTAGTTAATCCCAAATGTAGTCAAATTGACAACCCAGAACAGCCATAACACCTACACGCATATGATGGAGGAAGGTCATTGGCTAATAAAGAAACTGGCTTGGCCCATTTTATTGGTTAGAACATAGGTGGGAGGAGTAAACAGAATAGGATGCTGGGCGGAAGAGGAAGTGAGGTCAGACTCTGCTCTGCTCCCGGACAGACTCGACAGCTCTGCTCTTTGGAGCAGAGACGCCAAGCTCTGCTCTCCCAGGCAGCTTCGATCCAGGATGGACGTAGGCTAGAATCTTTCAGGTAAGCGCACCTTGGGGTGCTACAAACAATTATTAGAAATGGGCTAGTTCAGGTGCAAGAGTTAGCCAAGAAGAGGCTAGAAAGACATGGGCCAAGCAGTGTTTAAATGAATACAGTTTGTGTGTTGTTATTTCGGGCATAAGCTAGCCAGGCGGCTGGGGTGCTGGGGAGCCCCGCCGCTCCTATTTCAACACGCATACAAAATAAGGCCCAACTGAACATTAGTGCAATCATGACAGGCTGCAGACTAGCAATGGTGGGACTAGGCCTCACCCTTACAATAACCAGCAAAAATCATACACTGTACCCTGTGAAGGGACCAATCAAAATTGAGACAAACAAGATACTCCAGAACATTAAAAATAGCTTACATAACTTGTATATAGGTTGCCAATTTCCTTGTAGCAAGGCCAGTACCAATCCCTGTTTGACAAGACTTCTGTTGCCCCACTCCTGCCCAATCAAGAGTTCAAACCCCATATGGACCCAGAATTCCTCTGCACCCCCTCATTCTTTACCCCTTAGAAACCCTGCCATAGCCGAGCTCAAGAATCTCTCAACGGCTGTGTCAGAACAGATGAGAGCCCCAGCTCGAGCCTTCAATAAAGGCTCTTTGTATTTGCATATAAACTCAGACTCTTAGAGGTCTTTGGGTGACTTATGATGTGGGCATAACAACACATACACATAATACACACATATGTACACACACGCATGTATACATAGGGCCTGTCCAGATCAGGGCCTACCTTTTCCCCCAGGTTACTGAGACTAAGCATTTGTAAAACTTGTTACTCATGCTAAATGCCTTGACAGTTGATGCTACCAAGGTGGTTCACAGTAGTCTCCTCTGGTCACATGATGTAGTCTCACCATTAAGGTAGGCCAGGCTGTCAGGGATCCAACACAGCATGAATTCAGCTCAATTGATCTTGTCCAGATAATAAACACCAATAACAACTCTAGACATCAGATCTCGTTTGGGCCCCCTTCACTGCCCAAATGTGTGTGTGTATACACACACACACACACACACACACACTCAGGCACATACAATGTAAATACTTTGGTTAAAAAAAAACAAAGCTGTCTATCTCTGACTCCACAGGACAGAATGACAGGTAGGAAGCTGTGTGTTGTGGATCTCACCTGATAAAGTCTGACGTGTCGCCTTTTGTTTCTTTCCCTGAAATTAACAGAGTAGCTTTCAATAAGAAACATGAATCCTTATGGTAAATTATTGGATCCAATAGTGGCTCTTGGAGCCTCCCAAATATAGGATTACTATATTACTATCAAAATTTGGGCAGATACGACAATCTAAATAACGTTGCTCAAAATATTGCAGTGTGCTGTTAGGGGTCAATTCCAGGTACGTCAGAATAAAGTTCAAACTCTTCGTTGTGGGAGGTTCCAATTAGGTGCAGAAGGAAGGTTTATCTGTCTTTGAAACACAGTCTACCCCTCCCAAAGATCTGGCTGACGTCTCACTCTGCTCTATTGATAGTTTAGTCCATGATCAATGGCCCTCGGGAAGGCTTAGCAGTGAGATTGAAAGACCCCTTTCCTAACAGCAGTATCAAAGCACAGAATTGACGACTCTCAAAAATCTTGAATCTGTGTATCAGTTAAGATCCAATCAGAAGATGCAAACACATGCTGGTTCAACTGGAAAATAATTTCAAGATTAGGAAGCTCCAAGGGCACAGGAGCATAGAGTGTTTGGTGAGGAAGAGGTAAGGAGGATGCCGAAGGACTCAGGAGTAACAGGGCAGGGCAGGATGAGCTCGAGGGATGAGGCCCAGGCAGAATCCTTCCTCCACTCCCAGGCTCAGATACTCCTGGAAGGAGGCTGTGGTGGGGATCAGTGGATGGATAAATAAAGCCTGCCTGGAGATCTGAGAGTAAAACAGCCCCACTAGTCAGCCTTATAGGCCAGGTTATGGTAACATACACCTTTAATCCCAGTAGCCACAATGACATGCACCTTTAATCCCAGTAGCCACCCTAGTTGCCATAGAAATTGGGTGATGCACACCTTTAATCACAGTGGTGCACACCTTTGATCCCAGCCCCAGAGAGGAATATAAGACAGGGCCAGACAGCTCTCAGAAGCAGTCTCATTCTGAGATTCTGGGAGGCAGGATTGCCATTTTCAGACTGAGGTCGAGGTAAGAGCCAGTGGCTGGCTCTTTTGCTTTTCGAACCTTCAAAGCCTTGAGCCCCAGTTTCAGAATAGAGTGGCAGGCTGTAGAAATGAGAAACGGGACCTGGATGTTTGAAGGACTCTTTGTCTCAACTCTACCTTTCATGGCCGTCTTGCACGTGAGAGCACAGGCGCGGTGTTGATTGTGATCTTCTCTCTGAATGTCCTTTCGTTCAAGTCCCCAGGGAGGAAATAGTATCAGTAGAATCAATGTGGGTTTTGTGATGTTTTGGAAAGGACTTTCATGCTGCCGAATTGGTGGTATTTAGAGTAGTCTGTGCAGTAAATCAAAGCCAAGCTCTGACTCATTACTAGTCTGTGGACTCGGATGGGTGACTGCAGCATCTGAAGCTACCTGGAAAAGTGGGATTAGGGAATGCCATCATATTTTTTTTGTGAATATATGGAAAATGCACAAAGTTTGGCAACCTGATTTGTAGTAGAAAGAGAAAATATCAAAATTCATTCTAAGAACTCTTTAAAAGAAAACACTTGGAAAACATCTCGGACTTTTTCCCATTCATCTCTGAATTTCTTGCGATTACATGTACACATGGACTTTCCCTTTGAATACGGAACTTTGACGTCAGAGGCCTCCTAAAGCTAAGGATGTTGTCACATATTGGTCCATAAGGTCAGGATGTTGAAGTTGAAATGACAGACACGACCAATGCAAAATTGCCTAAACGGACCTGAAGGCGTAAGTCACGAACAAGGCCACACCAGTTTGGAGTTATGATTAATAGGGTGTTATTTATTTAAAGGGGAAAACTTACAGATCACCGTCCCAGACAACAGCCATCTGCACAACCAGGAAGGGAGTCTAGTCTCCGGCAGAGCAGGAAGTGAAGAGAGAGAGCAGAGGAAATAGCCGCTTTTTTAAAGGGAGAGAGACCACGCCCCAATGGGCTGGTATCACAGCAGCTATTGGTTGGAGGGGTGGAAGGACCTCCCGCAACACGGACCCCAATTTCATGCACTGGAAATTGCTTCTAAACAGGTAGAGAAGTTGATCAAAATGGAGCTGGCTCTTTTCCTGCTCTTTCTATTTCTTTTAAGGGTGCTGATGTTTGCACGATAAAGACTCTGGCAATATGTTCAGCAGCTTCTTTTCTTTCTGTTTAAACTGGGATGATTCTGTAAGTATTGTTGTGACCACTACATCAATTAAAACCACCTAAAGCTACAAAATATAAACTTCTATATATCCCTGGATGTAAAATGAAAATTTTACACCATAGATTGTCAGGGCACTGTGGGTATTGGTTCTTGTATTATTTAAGAGGACACATAGATACATTTCCTCCCGCACTACTTTCACTGAACTTTTAGGACTGACAGCAAACCATCATTTAAAGCCAAGCACAAGTTACAAATCCTCAGAGACTGCAGCACAGGATGATTGGTGGCTGGTCCTTGTTAGAGGGAATATACCAAAGCCATCCATTTTCTTTAGGATCCCAAACCTTGAAACAGCAGATTATTTATTTTAATGTATCTTCTGTTATCATAACATAATTCTTAGGAACACAAATGGTAAAAGGGGACAAGGTCCTTTTTATGGTAGAGGAGCAAGGGGGAACACAGTCTGGAAAGTTCAGTCTAGAAGACTGTGTGTGAGGGAATGTCCTCAGGGATATTCTGTCTTTACCTCTACCTCTGCCCTCATCTCCATTATTCTGTGATTTTTTTTTTTAATTGCACTAAAATTATTTGTCAAGGCCGGGCAGTGGTTGCACATGTTAAACCCAGCAATTGGGAGGCAGAGGCAGGTGGATCTCTGTGAATTCGAGGCCAGCCTGGTCTACAAGAGCTAGTTCCAGGACAGGCTACAAAGTTACAGAGAAACCCTGTTTCTAAAAACAAACAAAAGAAATTGTCAATATGCCTTAGATACTTAAACTTGATTTACTATCCCAAAGATACATTTAGACAAAAGTACATTGTATATTACACACAAGTACATGTTTACTCACAGAAAATCTTTGCAGCCATGCAGTAAAATATAAGTAACACAATAAAACTAAGATCTCCAGATAAATCTCCCAGTCTGCAGCAGACTACAAGCACTTATTTTTGAGGTGAAATTAGGTCAAAATATTCATCCTTGAAAATGTGTGTTCACTTCTTAAACCTAAGTGCAGGATGTGAGGACATGTCTGAGGCTTTCCTGGGACATTAGTCGTCTTTTGGGCATGCTCAGATATTGTTGTCTCTGTGATGTAGCTTTCTGACATCATTCCTACGAGGTCTTTATGTGTGTGTGGGGGGGGGGTGCCAACGAACAGCCCCTGACTAGGATGGCCCACTGTCTTGTGATCAAGGTCGTCAAATCTGCTCAATTTGATTGGTGCTAGACTGCCACTTCCCTTCCCTGCTATTATTTATCTTAGAAAAGTTGCAATCCTAAATCATTTCCTATCCCTTTGGGAAGTAAATCTAAAAATTTGCCTCCTGGTCTTGTGACCAAAACAATACCTCTCTCAAGATGGGGAAGTTTCCCCTTTGCTGGATGGTACCAAGTGAGATGCCACTCCATCTGCCAGTGTTTGCAGGAGGGTAGATGTCTTACTCTAGTGGTGCAGGAGAATTGTCTGTATTCTGTCAATCATGTTTTAAATAAACGCTGATTGGCCAGGCAGGAAGTATAGGTGAGAAAAGCGGATAGGAAGTAGAAATTATACAATGAGTACAGAAGAATTCTGGGAAGGAGGAAGCTGATTCCTCCCAGTCCTGCCCAGACCACCGAAGCAGCAGGATGTGATCTGCCCCACTGAAAAAGGTACTGAGCCACGTGGCTAACATAGATCAGAAAAATGGGTTAATCAAGATGTGAGAGTTAGCCAATGAGAGGCTAGAGCTAATGGGCCAATTAGCTTAAAATTTATGGAGACCTATGTGTGATTTTCTTTGGGGGCTAAACAGTTGTGGGGTACCAGGCTGGACAAAAACCCCACCAACAAGCAGGCTCCTCATGTTACAGAACCCTTAATGTTACACTCCAGTAGCTGTTTTATTCTCTAAGTTGTAAAGCCAGCCCATGTAAGAAGAATTGAGCATAAGTAATTATTTTAAGCAATATGGATTAGTCATGAAGGCCTTTGATGCTATCACCCCACTCCTTAAACCAAATGTACTCTTTGTCTCAGTGGAGCTGAGTGCAAGGACTTAGCCACACTCTCTGCTCTGTTGCTGATACTAGTTGTGGAACACAACCAACTTCTAAGTCAAGCATGCTGGCTCATTGCTGTCATCCAAGCACTCAGGATGCTGAGGCAGGAAGATTCCTATGAGTTTAAGGCCAGGCTAGGCTACATAGTGAGTCTGGCACTGGACGATAGAATGATACTCTGTCTTAAACAGGGCAAAATGCAGTCCTCTGCCTGCTGTCTTGTCCAGGACAACTTTCAAAACATTTCTTTCCTGTAATCATCTCAGAATTAGGAATCACTGGAGTGCTGTGAGAGGCTCTAACTTCCTTCTGTTGCCCTGTTTATTTTTGGCTCATAATGTTTAGGGAATCAGAATATCATTTCCTGGAACTTAATCTTGAATTTGTGGTTCTTTTGGAGCTTCTTGCTATGGCTTTTAGTAGCAACTGAGTGTTCCAAGGAATGTCTTGTTATTATTATTATATTGGCAATAACCATTTAATAATATCATTAAGTTTTATGCAGTGTTTCACTTGGAGTTTAATAGCAGTTGAACATCTATAGCTCCGTGAGGGTATATGTGTATTCAAAGACACTCAAGCAGTCAGTTACCTACTTAGATTTAGTGTACTGGAGAGTATAGTCTTCTGAGTCTAAATTTTAGTAAAAACATGTTTCTTAGAACATTGTAGAATGTACAGCTCAATATTATTCCATTTACACAGGATCATTTCAGAAACAGGAGCTATATAAGTCCGAGTTTGTTGACTATTTCCCAAGTCAGGCTAACAGACACTCAGAAAGCAAAGCTTTGTAAGCATCCTTTCCTTTTGAGATCTTTTGTCCATTTTGAATACACAAGTCAAGTAAGACAGAACAAAGAATAAATTGCAATACTTGGTTAAGAAGCCCTCCTTGAAGCCAGAGAGAGATGGCTCAGAGTTTAAAGCACTTGATGCTCTTTCTGAATATCCATCAGTTCTCAGCACCCATGTTGGGTGGCACAAACTGACTTTATCTCCATTTTCTGTCCTGACCAGTGGGACATGAATGGGAGCACAACACGAACCTTGAGGGAAGAGGAAGGAAAGGGGCAAGAGACATGAGAAACGGACAGCAGGTCTGTATTCTGATCAAGCTGCTGACTTTATTTTTTTCTCAGGAGCATTATACAGCAAAAAGGCAGGGAGGATGGTAGGAGGCTGGAATGTCAGGTCTGGAGACTCCCTAAGCTGATAGGAAGAGATAAGGGGATGCTGAGGGTCTGTAAATGTTTACAGGGGGAAATGCTAATTACTTCTAGAACTTGTGGGTCTGCAGGCCTGTAGACACTCTTAATTCACAGGGAGATAAGGGTTATATCCTAGGCCAGGAACTTGCCTTAAAGAGGTGACAGAGGTAAATATCTTACTTAATTTGTGACTAAGAAGTCTATAACCAAATACAGGTCTTTGCTCCCGGCAATTTCCAAGCAACCCAATGCTGTTGTCTGACCTATCCAGATACCTGAACTCAAGTGCACACATCCACACACAGATACACATGCAAAATTAATAAAATAAAATACAGGAAGGCCCTTTTTAAGTTAATAGAAGGAATTTCTCTGTTTAATTTCATTTTAAATTCATACCAACTGGAACCAAAGTAGACAGAAAAACTAATATATTTTTCTATTAAGAATTTCTAGTGCATACTGTCATGGGAAGAAGAATGTTTTGGGGAGGTTCAAATTCTTTATTGGAAACTGACCAGTGGTGGCACAGACCCTTAATTCCAGCACTGGGGTGGCAAAATCAGTCAGATCTCTATGAGTTTGAGAACAGCCTGGTCTACAAAGCAAGTTCCAGGACAGTTGGGACCGTTATACAGAGAAACCATGTCTCAAACAGACAAATTCTTTACTGGAGGGAGAAACTGCATGGTTACTATCAAGAGAAGATTTTGTCATATGCTGAGAGTAAACCCTTATGGACCCTTAGGTACAATGCTAAAATTAACATCAGACTTCTCATTTAATGTTCATAATAACATTAGAGTTTGGATCCTATCTCTGCTCCTGTTTTAATGTGACTTGTGATTGTTTTCACCCTAGACTTTGCTGAGAGACTGGTTATATCACTGCATATTCTTCTCACAAGTCTTGAGGATCTAGGATGGATAAGCCTTCAAAAGGATGCATCAAGAACAAGGCTAACGATTAGATAGCACGAAGACCTTTATCAGCTAGAAACCCTATCAAAGAATTCAGAGATTAAAAGCAGGGAGTTATGTATTTGTAGTAAAATGAGTATCTTAGTTTTGGTTTTTGTTGCCCCAGTAAAACACCCTAACAAAAGAAATGTAAGGGAGAAAGGTCATATTTTGACTCATAGTTCAAGGATACAGTCTATCCTGGCAGGGAAGTCAACATGGCTGGAGCCTGAAGTTGTTTACATAATGCCCATGACCCAGAAGCAAAGAGAGATAACTCCAGTGTTCAGCATGCTTCTTTATTTATCCAGTCTAGGATCCCAGTCAGGGAATGGTCTCTTCATAGTGGGTGGTACTTCTCAACTCAGTCAATCTGATATAATTCTCCACCATGGCTCAGGTGATTCCAGGTTGCCTCAGACTAACAACTGAAGGATTCTGTCTGGACCCAACACCTCCCTAACTACCCTTGTCACTTTTTTAACAGTGGTAAAACAAGGACATTAGAAGATCTTCTGACAGAAGCATAAGCACTTGCTTGGCTTGCTATTCCCTGATGTCCTTCAGGATCTCCATGTGTCTCTTCACATTCTGGAAAATTTTGAAGATGAAATCCTTTGTATCTCAAGGAGACAGAGAGAGGAGTCACTTGGGTTCTGGGTGTAATGAGAAAAAAAAAATTGGTAGAGGAAAACCAGAAGGAAGACTTCAGTTTGCCTAGAGACAGGCAGAGTGGATGTGGGCAGTGAGAGTCAGGGGCAGGTTTTCCTCAGCATAAAGGCAAGAGATGTTTGACTCCTGGGACCGTAAGCATCTAAACTCTGACTTCTGAAAATGCCCTAAGAAACAACCACACCCAAGAGAAAGGCTGGGCTATGTGTAGGCAGTGGAGAGACAGAATTCTTTTTCTCTTGCTGTCTAAGTGGGTAAACGCCTATAAGATGACCTCTGCAGACCTCGCTGTGTTAAGGTGAGAAAGAAACAATATTGTCATTTTTATGTCTAAGGATTCAGGGGGTGTGAGAAGCATGGTTTAGAGCAAGTGCCCATGGGAATCTGATACTCTCCCTATCTACACTAAGGTGAAGGGAGCATTGGGTCTCTGGTAAGGTTTTATTTTTTTATTATTTTTATTTTTATTTTTTGGTTGTCCTTTAGAGAACATTAATTGGGTCTAAAGCTGGTTTATTGATTTTTATCCTGCTTTATTTCATTGGCTTGTTTTTTGATGTAGAGCCATTTGCTCCCTGACTCAGAGGACCTGCATTCTGAATCTAAGCCAAGTGTACAGCTAATTTAACAGAGTTTTCTTTCTGGAGTCTTGGTGTAACATTCAGAATCCCTGCCCTGGTTACTATTAATAATGGGGACAGAAGCTTCCACCATCACCAAACACTGAGTAATATGCCAGGGCCAGCAGTAGCAGATCTCATGTCGCCTCTAGTCTGTGAGGGAGGTATTTTTAGTAGTTCTATTTCAGAGAGGAAACTGAGACTCCAATCTCACCAGTGCTTCTCCCAAGGTGACTCAGCTGGCTTTGTCAGGGGTTCAGGAGCTCTTCCTGGGGAAAAGGTCGGCAGAATATGGCTTCAACTCTCTTGTCTTTCCCTCCTTTCACTGTCTTAAAAATGCTTCCTGTATTTAGCGATGAAGTCTTGATCACGGCCCGTATACAAGGCAGTAAACATGGGTGAAAGCCAGAGACATTGACAGTTGAAGAAAACCTGTGTGAAAATGTGGGGTGTGGACTTCACAGTGTAGAGATAGAGATAATGGCAAAGCTAGTTGGATGGGTTTTTGAGTTTTAATATTTTGATTTAATCTTTTTACATTTTGTCTATGTAATTAATTTCTTTATTTTACATCCTAAAAGCAGCTCCCCCTTCCTCCCTTTCTCCCACCTTCCCTCCTTATTTTTCTGCATTCCACTCCTTTGGTTCTGTTCAGAAAGGGGTAGGCCTCCTCTGGGTTTGATTTAATTTTTTTTAAATTGCAAACAATTTGAGCCAGATGGATCTCCGTGAGTTCAAGGTCAGACTGGTCTACAGAGGGAGTTTCAGCACAATCAAGGAAAGCTTGTTTTTGGGGAAAAAAAAACGAAAAGAGAAAATAAAAGAAAGAAAACACTTTGAGGAATGGCCCCTTGTGCCCCAGGCTGAACTTCAACTCATTACGTGCCAAAAATGACCACCGATCCTCCTGCCTTTACCTCCAACAGCTGGGATGAAGATAGGGCTCACCCCGTCTGTGTGGCCATGTAGAAGACTCGGGTTTATTTCAATATCTATGTACTCATATCTTCCTTCCTTGGTCAGAATCCGGGCTCCACTCCTAGTGGGTGGACAGAAACCACTCGAGAGCTTTGCCCTTGGACACAGGACTTTGGTTACATGTTTATCTTAGTATTTGAGGAAATGGCTCTAAGCTATGAAGGTGAAACTGGTCATCTGACTCAGTCTGAGGCAGGGTTTCTGTATATTTCTTCCACTTCCCCAACTTCATTACAGATAGTCATCACTAAGCTCTGGGTAAAGAGAAACGTGCCCATGGAGGGTGCTGGTTAGTGCCACAGCCTGCATTCTAAGGTATGCAGAGCAAGTTTGCTTTCCTTTTATGATTTACTTATTTTTTTTCTCTTCATGTATGTACTTGTGTGCATCTGTACATGAGTGCTGGTACCCATGGAGGGCAGAATAGTTGATGGATCCCATGGAGCCGGACTTGCAGGTGGTTGTGAGTCGCCTAATGTGAATTCTGAGAGCCAATCGCTGATCTTCTGAAAGTCCAGGCATCATTTGTAATTTTGAACTGTCTCTCTAGATCAAGCTTACTGTCTACATCAAATGCACACTAGTCCCATCTCTCCGGGAAGTGTCGCTCTGCTCTGATGCCAAGGAGAGGCTATTAGCAGTGCCAGCCATTCCCGCTAGGTGGGGTTGCTCTACCTACTTGAAGGCAGTTATCATTCATGGTGCCTGACCTTGAAATGCAAAGGAAGGTTCTCAGTGCCACAGTAATCAAAATTGCCCTAATACATTTCTGAATGACCTTAGTACATGCCACCAAATCTCATTAAGTACAAACGCAGCTGCCATCTTCTGTAAATTCACAGAACACATTGCATATCGAGAGGGTAAAAGCCTTGGAAGAATCCCTTTTGCCATACTTTTATTTCATTCAATAGGCTCCAAATAACTATGGGCACCCCCCCCATCTCCTTTGTTTCTCTTAAAAGAGCCACGTAACATCCTATAGAATATCCATAGATGAATTCTGCATTGTTCAAAAGGACCAGGGCATGAATATCAATTTAAGAGGACACTCATAATCCCTTCTCACCAGGGGACACATATGGTATGATGAGCCCTGGGGACTTGTGTGGTCTTTCAAGCTAATGCGACCTAAGCAGCTGTTTCCCTCTGACACCAGCTGCCCAGTGTCTGTGTCATTGGCTCAGGCCAATCAGCTAACCCATGATGTTGGTTATTCATTGCATGGTCAACTTTTAGGTTTTAGTTAACTGGCATTTTCGAAAAAACAGGAGGTCGGTGTGCAAGATCCTCATTCAAAAGCAATTCCCGAAGCATAGTTTTGCTCACATTTGAGTTGTGCTGTTTAACACTTGTACATGAGCTGGGCTTGCTATGGTTTTCGTTTGTCATTTAAAATATTATACATGGAAAACACATGCAAGTGATTTCATGCACAAGCACAAATACATTCTGATATAGTAGTCACCAAAGAGAAATAACACATTTTCATGGTTTTCAAAATGATGTTTTGCCAGCATTAGGAGCTAACCCAAGAGCTCCTCAGTGGCCGAGTCACAGTTTGCTTTTGTTGTTGTTTTTTTATTATTTATTTTTATTCTTATTGTTGTTTTTCAAAGAGGACTGACCTGGAGCTCCTTATGTAGTGGAGACTAGCTTTGACCTCTTGATCCTTCTGTTTGAACCTCCCAGTGTGAGTCATGGTTTAGACCTAGGAATCCTCACCAGGCAGAGGTTTTCACCGTGTGCCGGGTCTGTATAATCTTGTCACAGAAGAAGGGCCAGGTCAATAAGATAGAGGAAAGGGGTTTTCTGGACTGATGTAATGAAGGGAAGGACCTGAACTTGGAAAGGAAAATCATATGAAGTTCTCAGATACTATTATTTTACGATTTTTAGCCATTTCCCACCCCCTTAATGGAGCTTTGCTTCATGCCAAATATCCAAGCAGCATTAACATAACTAATACTTTGTGAGCTCCCGGGTGCCTGTGATCTCTGTTATCAAGGAGCCGGATGGCAGCAGCTTCAGGTTTCTCAATAGCACCGAACAACACACTGAATGAGGCTTTGCTTTTCATTGAATCTCGGTGTGAAGGAAGTTTGAGTTCCTTCACAAACTTCACTGAGCCTGCAGTGGTCAGGTCTCAATGAGGTTAAATAACCCCAACTATTCTTTTCATCCCATTCCCAGGCAGTACATTTTTTTGTTCTGCTATTTCCCTGTGAGATACCAATCTCTGTTCTCTCCTGATTCAGCTGCAGACATGGATTCAAAAGTGAAGCAGCCTTGCAAGGTGCTTTCGTTTATTAGTCTTATTATAAGCAGTTTTTAAATGTACTTTTACACATTTGAATGTAAAGCAACATGAGATGTATCTTTATAGGCAGGTAAGTACTAGACAGGAGTTCCTATGGCATCTGCCATCAGGTACATTTTATCTTTTGCATCAAAATAACAATACATCTGCACTTGGAACCAGCTGTAGTATGCGTTATGGAATAAACCACAGTGGACTTTGGAGAATGTGATTCGAAACAGAAACCCAAGACTCAAACACCCGGTGGAATACAGAGGTGAAGCAGGTACACTATAGAACTGGAGCACGAGGCTGCTGAACAGGTGAACTGGTGATTGTACACTCCAGAGAGTGAGCGCCATCTGAGACAGACAAGCACTGCTGGACCACAGAGTGATAACTGTTCATTCTCAGCATCCTTTGCTATAAAACCAGAAACATTAAACATTAGTAACCAATCTCCAAGTGTGTGGCATGCAGATCAGTGGGCTATGCCTCACTGCTTGTCCCCTTAAAGAGGCTTAGTCCCATCTCCACATTCCCTTGGAGACTGGAGGTTTCCAGGCTAAAGATCCCCTCTAGTGTCCTTTTTCTCTCTAGAACTGAAATTTAGCAGATGGTTGTAAGCGGTTCAAGCTTTTAACAGTCAATGAGCCAGCAGGGGGAACCCACAGACTGCGTGACTCACAACTATAGGAATAAATTTTCAAGATTTATCCACAACAAAAACAAAGCAACACACAATTCTCTTTTTATTTATTTATTTTTCTATTTTACATACCAATGCCAGTTCCCTCTTCCTCCTCTTCTTCTATCTCCTCACCTCTGCCCCCATCCCACCACCCATCCACTCCTCAGCGTGGGGTAAGGCCTCCCTTGGGGAACCAACAAAGTCTGGTATACTAAGTTGAGGCAGGACCAAGCCCCTCCCCACTGTATCAAGACTGAGAAAGGTATCCCACTATAGGGAATGGGCCCCAAACAGCCAATTCATGCACCCAGGATAAGTCCTGGTTCCACTACTAAGGGCCTCTCCAACAGATGAAGCCACATAACTGTCATGCACATTCAGAGGGCCTAGTTCAGGCCCATGCAGGTTCCCCAGCTGTCAGTCCAGAGTCCGTGAGCTTCCACTACCTCAGGTCAGCTGTCTCTGTGGTTTTCCCAGTCATGAACTTGACTCTTCTTGCTCATATGATCTCTTTTTTCTCTCTTCAATTGAACTCAAGGCGCTCAGCCCAGTGCTTGGGTGTGGATCAATGCATCTGCTTCCATCAGTTTCTGGATCTAGATTCTATGATGACAATTAGGGTAGTCACTAATCTGATATAGGGGAAGGCCAGTCCCAGAACACTGTCCACTGTTGCTTAGATTCTTAGCTGGGGTCACCCTTGTGATTTCCTGGGCATTTCCCTAGCACTAGGGTTCTCCCTAACCCCATACTGACTCCCTCTATCAAGATATCTCTTTCATTGCTTTGCCTCTTTGTCACTCCCCCAACTTGGCCATCTGGACCCTCATGTTCCCATCCCCTCCCTTCTACCCCCACTTCCAGTTTACCCAAGAGATCTTAAATATTTTCCCTTTCTGGGGCCCTCCATGTCAACACACAATTCTTTAGAGCAGTTCCTGGCACTCTTACCATCCTGTGACAGTATTAAGAGAGAAGTGTGGAAGAAGTTATGAGACGGACCCCTCACAAGTGGACTAGGGGTGCTTCTAGGAGAGAGAAAAGGAGCCCTAAATCTTTGTTTCCACCACAGAAGCTCTTCACACACAGTGGGGAGAAGGAGCTCCTAGATGCTGAGGATTGCCTTGGCAGTGAGCTCTCATATTTACAGCCCTCTGAACATGAGTTCATGCTGCTAATAAGCCAATTCATAGCTATTTATTTTTAAAGGCTTTTTATAATTCCTTCTCCCTTCCCCCTTGAGCCCCCTCCCCCCACTCCCCTGTGTGTGTGTGAGTGTGGGTATAGGTTTGACTCGGTGGAGAGGTTGGATACAGTGTGGAAGGGATCTCTGGGTTCTGGCAGATTCCTGCAGGTGGGTTACTGCACAGATGGTGAGCAGCCAGACTAGGTCTGGACACTGGATGTGAGACCCAGACAAGGTATGGCAGATTTGGGAGGGTGCGTGGAGGGGAAGGGTCAGAGAATCAGGAGGCTAGATTCTAGAGAAGGATTTTGGAGATCTGACTCACTGGGGAGGCTGGATATGGTGTGGGAGTGACCTGTCCTGCTCTGCTTCTTTTAGCTGTTTAGACCACATAAGTATTGCCTTTGTGAATGCAGTGTTGTGATTCTGGGCCTGGGTGGTAGTGGTGGTGGTGGTGATAATGACCACGATGAAAATGGCAAAATATGAATGACTTTAAGAGCAGCCTACCTGTCTCAGATCCCCTCTCTATATTTTGTCTCTTTCAGATATCTAGAATTTATAGTGTTGGGCTATATGCTCAGCTGGAGGTGGATATAAAAAGCTATACAAATTTCTTTAATTGAAACAATATTTTTTTTTTATTTTTTTTCACAGTCCATAAAGGCTCTTTATTTATGTTTTACATCTCTAGAAAAAGAATCCCAGGATTTTCCCTCCTGTGTGCTTTCGTCTTGCCTCTTCATGGTCCATGATGCCAGCTGAGGTGGTCAGTACAATGAAGCCAAACTGACGGGACGGGAGCAGATTGTTCTGCCATTTTTCTAGGTCTTTGAGTTGCACATCAAATCTAGGGCTTATCACTCCACACTTGTTCAACCTGCCGGTGAGGTTCACGACGATCTTCCCAGCTCTGTGGTCGTCAATGATTTCAAATTCACCAATGTAACCGTGCTTCATCATCACGGTTAGGAACCGAACGATGACTTTGGAGCAGGGCCTGATGAGGACCTGGCGTTTGCCTCTCTTCTCTGCATTGTTGATGCTTTTGAGAGCATCGGCCAGGACGTTCATGCGCACCATGGTGGCGGCGCGGGAAGATGGCCGAAAGAGGGAAACAATATTTTTTTAAAAAGATGACCTCATCCTATCAAATGTTTTTCACCAGTTTCCAAGTTAAGAAAATAAGAGACAGTTAAGAGGAAACTGATCTTAGTGCTGTAGGGATGGCGCAGTGGGTAAGGGCACTAACAGTCTTCCAGAATATTCACGTTTGTGTCCCAGCACCCACACTGGGAAGCTCAGGACTGCCTGGAACGCCATCTCCAGGGGATCTAAAGGCCTCTTCTGGCCTCCAGGGGCTCCTGCACCCATGTGGCTGGGCCATTCTCCACCCCTTCCACACAAGAAAATCCCGTTCATTGCTCCAAATTAGCAGAATGTCTCAGCAACAGCTTCTGCTGTCGTCGATGACTTAATAGTCACTGAGAAATCACGTGAAACTCGCTCACGAAGGCATTCGTTTGGCACACGTTCGCTGAACATTTGAAACATGTCAGACACTGTAGCAAGGCTTTGAACAACATCTGCAGGTTTCTTAGTACATAGCGGAAACTCAATACTCGGTTCCTGACTAATTCGGCACGATGATGACGCAGGTAGGAAGAGCTTGACAAAGCAGACGAAGTACAAGATTGGGACTGAAAGGCCCAACGAGCAAATGCACACAGAGAACGAAGCATCGAGCCTGGGGCTTAGAAGCCAGTGCACTGCATTCTACTGAGCCAGCGTCCACCTCTGACTTATAAATTCAGTGTATTGGATTTATACTACAGGAGGGAAATTCAAGATCCCTTAGATTTACTGACTGAGGATTATTGACAGCGTGAATTGGGAATGACTGAAACCATTTTGCTGTGATCTTTAGACTTCTAAACTTCTTCAATAAAGTCCTTTCAAAAACCACGGAAATTCATTTGATAGGGTTCTTTCTTTTATATCAATACTCAACTAAGCTAACGCACTTGGGAAAATTAATTAACTTTCTCTCCAAGATCACACTGCTCATCTCTGACAGCACTGGGAACAAACGTCCTTAACTCACGAGCCAGAGCTTGGCAGCCAGCTCATGATTAACATTTTACACACCAAGCTCTGAATGGCCTCCCACACTTTGAAGTACTTTTATGGACAGAAAGAAAATGAAATAAATGGGAGATAAAGTCTGTGTTGTGCTTCATGGAGAAAAATCTAAATTTGATAACCTTGATCCTTGAAGGACCTTGGCAATTCTCACCTTCTGAAACAGAAGGGCAGTGTGGAATGCTGATTTTTGGTGACTCATCCATCAAGACTACGGTGTGTAAGATGGAGTCTGGGAGATGACAAGGTGGAGGATCTCATCCTCCTAGTCCTCATCTTCACAGCTGAACTTAGCGACCTTGGAAAGTTCCAAACAACCTTCCCTCCAGGCTTTCTCAGAATGGAACTGTCAAGAGCCTGGCTCTCAGGGAAAGAATAAGGACAGACTACATCCCTCACCCTTTCGTACCTGCCAAAGAAGAAAAGTGGATGAAAATATGTTAGAGCAATTGCAAGTACAGAAGACATCTGGATTATTCTACATGTTTCCACAAGATAGAATGAGTGTGTCACAATTACAAATGACAGGGTTTGCCAGACTTTAAGTACAAATTTCTGTGTCAGACTCTATAGATGAGCAGAAGAAACTCCCTGATTTCTGTTTCAAGTGTACCCAGGTTTATCAGTTTACTGGAATTCCTTCATCCTTGTGCCTCAGTGTTGAGTTGTCAGATACCTGAAGTCAGATCACTGTGGTAAATCAGCAGAAAGTGAGTGTTTTTACAAAAAATAGATTCTTGAAGTTCTACAGCCTGGGAAATTGAAGGCCAGGTTGCTAGAGTTGGTGTCTGGGGTGGGCTGACCTTCTGATTCACAGATATCACCTTTCGTCTGTGTCCTCCAATGGTAGGAAAGCTACGTGTTTTTTTTCTGTAAGGGCACTGGTTATGTTCCTCCTGGATCTGTCCTCATGAAACAGGTGTAAGAGGTGTGGTTGGTAACATGAGGCTCTAACTGAGATAACTTCTGACTCATGTTCAAATGATGCCTTAAATGATAGGAAAAATACCTATATAACTAACAATACAGCAATAACAATAATAAATGTGAGAGCCAAATTATGTTTTAATTACTGTGCCTAAGAGATCCATGAAGCAAAATTTCCTCTAGCTTATAAGCACCTTGCCCAAGGACGAGTACTTCCTGAAATGCTGGAGGCTATTGTTCATGGAAGCTAACAGATCACCTGTTTTCACTCCCCTAAACAAGTTTGTTTCACCCAACTGCACTGTATGGGCTTGACCGTGTGTTTGCAGGAGGGATGCAGGCAGAAAATACATCAGAGTGTATGCTTGTTCCTGATTGGCTGTGGGTGTTAGGGGATGGTATAGAGTAAATATATCAGGATATGCTTGTCCCTGGTTGGACCTGGTGGGAAATATGGTGGCCTTATGGGTTGTCTTTATAACTCTCTGCAAAATGTGACTCTGTCATTTTCTGGGGACTTGGGAATGGATGTTGCCAGAGTCCAACATCCTGGCCAATATTTAATTAAAGGTTGTGTCAAATTTGGCTCAAAAATCTTATTCTTGTACAGTGAGATTAACATGAACCTACATCAATTGTCATTAGCCAGTGTATCTTCCAAGTATCATTATGGTCATTTTTGCTCCCCCAGCAAAATCAAATTTGTTCCAGACCCAATAAATGAACCATAACGAGCTAAAATCAACTGTCTTGGGAAAGATGGGAAATAACTATGGGAAGAAACAAGGTCTTCAATGATGTTTACAGAATTCACCCACTCTAGGCCATCTTTAGCATTATAACCAAGTTTCTCAATCATTAGGAATTTTGGGCATCATAACTCCTTTGTTGTGGGTTTGTTATCTTTGCAATATGGAAATAGAAGAACCACAGGCAGTCTTGGTCTCCAGACACTGATCTTGGGAGCACCCTTCTCCAATACTAGATACACTTGAAGAACATATCTCAGTAAGATACACTATTTATTTTTTTGCACTATTTATTTTTAAAGTTAAGTCAGTATTATGGTACGTACTTTTAATTACTTGTAGTATGTAGAATAGATATTATATGCTCCTTCTCAGAGATGGGATTCCCTTTATCAAAATAAGAATTTTTTTCAAATCCAGAAGAACATTTTCTGCCAGTTTTCTTGGACTTGGTAAAGTTTAGGACAGAGAAAGTCCTCAATACTATAATAAAAGCCATTACCATAGAACGTTAATCTGTAAGCTCCATCCTTTGATAAAACTTCTGAGTATATTTAAAGCTCGGTGAGGTCTTTTTCATAGCGAGTTTCTTGACAAGTTGTTGAAAGAGAATGTGTGGCATGTGTGTATGCTAATTATTGATATGTTCTTTCTCTTCTCAAGCACACAAATGAGAATTTTCATGGCAAAGCCATGGCTTGTTACAAGGGTAATATCCCAGGGACTGGGAGAATTCACACGGGTCCACTGAGCATGATTTCCTATTTCCCCAGCATTTCTAAATGATTCATTTCATGCAGCTTGCTCTGTTGATTAGTATATGTTCCGATTACACTAAAGCAGAAATAATCAATGATGGTTGACAACCTGACCTGCAGAGTCTATGTATTTCATCGAGGAGATTTGAAGGAGGGAGAAACAGTCTGAGTGATTTAGGATCGTCATGGTCCTTGGGTTTTCAGGTTAGTTAGTATTATCAGGGATCTATTTTGCCCTTGGTTGACATGTTTTGGCAGCTTTTGTTAGCTACCCACATTTTGATACTCAGGAGTTTTAAATATTCTTCTATTTTTAATAAATGATAGTACCTATCTCACCAGACTGTTTGATTTTTTCATTAATTATTTTATATGTATGGGTGTTGTGCCTGCATTAGGGATGTATGCATGCAATGCTCACTGAGGCCATAAGAGGGCATCAGATATTTCTGGTGCTGCTGGGAATTGATCCTGGGTCCTCTGGAAGAGTAGTCATTGCTCTTAACTCCCGTGCCATCTTTCCAACTCCCAAGGAGATTTTATTCTTAACAAATTGCATGTCTTTTTCTTTTGATTTATATATTTCCCTTGGCACTGAAAACTTTAGAGCTTTAGAGCAAAGCAGATGGGAGTTTTAATATCCTGAGAATTACCTAGTAAAAATGGTCCTACTTTCTGAACTCTAAAGTTGGATTCTATAGAACTAAAAAAAAAATTTCCTGATATTTTAGTTTATTTAAAGATCTCAAAATTGAAGACAGAACCAGTGGTGCAAACACTTTTTCTACAAAGGTAAATTTATTTCATCACTTGTAATATCAAAATTTGGAAACTGTGCTGACAAGATGGGTCAGAGGTTAAGAGCATTGGTTGATTTCCAGAAAAACGGGGTTCAGTTTCCAGCATCTAAATGGTAGCTCATAATCATCTATAACTCCAATTCCAAGAGATCCAGTTACCCTCTTCTGGCCTCAGTGGGTACTGTACTCATGTATTACACATATGTACATGCAGACAAAGCATAAAAAAGTCACATTTTGTATCTGAGGTAGACAAATGGGTAGGAAAAAAATATACTCTCCTAATATTAGTATATATTAATACAGAAAAATAAAAGTAAACATGTAAATAAATAGGGGCAGTAACATGTTTATTGTGTATTTGATATAAATTAGGACTTATGTTCTACATATATATTTATATGATTTATCATGTGTATCATGTATCCTTATTTCTAATACTAGATACAGAGAAAAAGACATCAAAACATTAATAATGAATTTCTTAAATCTGGAGGAATTACAGCGAACCTATTTGTTCCCTTATAAATTCTCAATTTTTCACGGGAAGAATGAGCTAATTTAATATACTAATAAGCCCAGAGTTTTTAAGAAAGAAAGAAAGACAGACAGAAAGAAAGAAAGAAAGAAAGAAAGAAAGAAAGAAAGAAAGAAAGAAAGAAAGAAAGAGGGGAGCCAGCAACCTCTGATGGAACAGGCCTGAGCCAGTGACTTCCGTGGGAGCAGGCCAGAGCCAGTGATCTCCACCAGTACAGGCCTGAGCCAGTGACCTCTGCAAGATCAGACTCAAGCCAGCAACCTCCTCTGGACCAGACCAGAACCAGCACCTCCATGGAACCAGGCCCAGAGCCAGTGACCTTCATGGGACCTGGCCCAGAGCAGCAACCTCTGTGGGAGCAGGCCTGAGACTGGGACACCTGCAGGAGCAGACCAAAGCCAATAACCTCTGCAGGAGCAGACCCAAGGCAGCAACCTCCATGGGACCAGGCACAAGCCACTGACCTCCGCGGAAGCAGGCTTAAGCCAGTGACCTCTGTGGGAGTAGGCCCGAGTCAGCGACCTCTGCTGGAGCAGGCCCAGGAGAGTAAGTGCCAGTGGAGCAGGCCCTAACCAGCGACCACCACGGGACCAGACCCAGGCCAGCGACCTCTGTGGGAACAGACCTGAACCAGAGATCTCCGGGGAGCATGCCAAAGCAAGCAATATCCATGGGAGCAGGCATGAATGACCTCTGGGAATGATGAGTGACCTCTGAGGTGACTGGAACCATGACCCTGACTCCACCATGAGAAATAACCATCTGAACCTTGGATCCACTGACACCTGGAAGAGTGATCACCAGAGACATGGCCCCAACTATACCAATCAGAGGAAAATATGGTGGACAAGGTAAGAACACACTCAACACCACAAAGAATAACATGACACCAACAAAAACTCATGACTCTAAAACAGCAAGACTTGAACATCCCAATACAGATAAAGCAGAAGAAAATTACCTAAAAAATAACTTTAAGAGAATGTTTGAGGCCATTAAAGAGGAAAGGAGAAATTCTCTCAAAAAAAAAATGAAGGAAAAGACAAACAAAAATTTGAAAGAAATTAACAAAACCCTTAAAAAAAAACAAAAAAATCACAATCAAACATGTGAAACAAACAATTCAAGACTTGAAACTGAAATAGAGACAATAAAACAACACAAACCAAGGGAATTTTGGAAATGGAAAATAAGTAAAAATGATCAGAAACCACAAAATGCAAGCATAAACAGTAGAATACAAGATATAGGAATTTCAAGCGTTAAAGATACAATAGAGAAAATAGACTCAGCAGTCAAAAAAAATGTTAAATATAACAAAAGCTTAGCACAAAATATCCAGGAAATATGGGACACCATGAAAAGACAAAGCCTAAGAATAAGAGAAATAGAAGGAAATGTCCAACACAAAAACACAGAAAATATATTCAACAAAATCATAAAAGAAAACTTTCCCAACCTACAGAAAGATATGCATATGAAAATACAAGAAGCTCACAGAGAACCAAATAGACTGGACCAAAAATTAGTCCCCTTGCCACGTAATATTCCAAACACTAAATGTACAGAATAAAAACTATTAAGAGCTGCAAAAGAAAAAGACCAAGTATATATAGAGCTAGACCTATCAGAATTACACCCGGTTTCTCAATAAAAACAATGAAGGTCAGAAGGTTCTGGTCAAGCATTATGCAGACATTAAGAGTCCGCAGATGCCAGTCCAGACTATGATAGCTAGCAAAACTTTCAATCACCATAGACAGACAAAACAAGATATTCCATGACAGAACCAGCTTCATCCAATGCCTAGCCACAAACCCAGCCCTATACAAAGTAATAAAAGGAAAACTCCAACCCTGGGAAGTTAGCTACATCCACAACACAGACAATAGATGATCTCACAGCAGCAAATCCCAAAGAAGGGGGAAGAAAACACACAATAATATCACCAACAATGAAAACTAAAATAACCGGAAAGAGCAATCCTTGGTCAATTCCATCCATTAATATAAATGGATACAACTCATCATTAAAAAACACAGGCTAATAGATTGGATACAAAAACAGAATCCATTCTTCTGTTGCATAAAAGAAACACATCTCAACCTCAAAGACAGAAAGCACCACAAAGTAAAGGTTTGTGAAAAAATTGTCCAATCAAATTGACCTAAGAAACAAGCTGATGTAGCTATCCTAATATCTAACAAAATATTTCTCAAACTAAAATCAATCAAAAGAGACAAAGAAGGATATTTCATATTAGTCACAGGAAAAATCTATCAAGAAGAAATCTCAATACTGAACATCTTTTGCCCCAAAATACAATGGCACTCTCAAATGTAAAAGAAACACTACTAATACTTAAATCACACATTAAACACCACACACTAGCTAGTAGTGGGAGAATTCAATACCCCACTCTCACTACTGGACAGGTCAGTCAGACAAAACATGAACAGATAAATAAGGGAACTGCAAGATGTTATAACTCAAATGGACTTAATAGACATCTATAGAACATTCCATCCAAACATAAAATAATATACTTTCTTCTCAGCACCTCATGGAACTCTCTCCAAAACTGACCACATTCTAGGTACCAAAGTAAGCCTCAGTAGATACAAAAAAATATTGGAATAACCTCATGTATCTTATCAGATCACCACGGCTTAAAGTTATAATTCAATGGCAATATCTAATTTCAGAAATCTCACAAACACATGGAAATTAAACGATGCTTGCATGAATCACCAATGAGTCAAGGAAAAAAACGAAGGAAGAAATTAAAAACTTCCTAAAATTAAACAAAAATGACCATACAACATACTTAACTTTTTGATATACAATGAAAGCCATGTTAAGAGGAAATTCATAGCACTAAATGCCTAGATAAAGAGCCCACAATACTAAGATGACAGAACACGTAAAAACTCTAGAACAAAAAGAAACAAATTCACCCAGGAGGACTAGATGGCAGGAAATAATCAAATTAAGAGTTGAAATCAACAAAATAGGAAAAAAAACAATACAAAAAATCAATGAGACAAAGAGTTGGTTCTTAGAGAAAATCAACAAAATAGACAAACCTTTATCCAAACTAACTAAAAGGCAGAGAGACAATATCCAAATTAACAAAATCAGATACAAAAGCAGGGACATAGCAACAGCATTGAGGAAATCCAGAGAATCATCAGGTCATACTTTGAAAACCTGTACTCCACAAAATTGGAAAACTTAAAAGAAATGGATAATTTTCTGCATAAATATCACTTACCAAAATTAAATCAAGACCAGATAAACAAATTAAATAGACCTATAATTGCTAAAGAAATAGAAACAGTCATCAAAAGTCTCCCAACCAAAAACAGTCCAGGACCAGATGGTTTCAGTGCAAAATTCTATAAGATTTTTTGAAATGAACTAGTACCAACACTCCTTAAATTGTTGCACACAATAAAAACAGAACGAACATTGACAAACTTTTTTTATGAGGCTACAATTACCCTGATACTCAAACAACACAAAGACATTACTAAAAAAGAGAATTACAGACCAATCTCGCTCATGAAAATTTATGCAAAAATATTCAATAAAATGCTACAAACAGAATTCAAGAACATATTAGAAAAATCATCCACCGTGACCAAGTCAGCTTCATTCCAGGCATGCAGGGATGGTTCAATATATAAAAATCTGTCAAGGTAACACATCAAATAAACAAGGTGGAAAAAAAACCCACATGATCATTTCATTTGATTCTGAATAACCCTTCAACAAAATACAACATCCCTTCACGATAAAGGTCTTGGAGAGAGCAGGGATACAAGGAACATACCTAAACATAATAAAGGCAATATACAGCAAGCCAACAGCCAACAGCCAACATCAAACTAAATGGAGAGAAACTTCCAGTGATCCCACTGAAATCATGAATAAGACAAGGTTGTCCACTCTCTCCATATCTATTGAATATAGTTCTTGAGAACCTAGCTACAGCAATAAGACACCAAAGGGAGTTCAAGGGGCCAAAAATGGGAAAAGAAGAGTCAAACTTTATTTTCTGATGATATGATAGTTTACATAAGTTACCCCAAAAGTCATACCAAGGAATGACTACAACTCACAAACATCTTCAATAATGTAGAAGGGTACAAGATTAACTTGAGAAAAAAAAAAAACAGTAGCCCTTCTATACACAGGTGATAAATGGGCTGACAAAGAAATAAAAGAAGCACAACACTTCACAATAACCACAAATAGCATAAAATATCTTGGGGTAACTCTAACTAAACAAGTGGAAGACCTGTATGTTAGAACTTTAAATCTTTGAAGAAAGAAATTGAAGAAGACACAAGAAAATGGGAATATCTCCCTTGCTCTTGTGTAGGTAGAATTAACATATTGAAAATAGCAATCTTACCAAAAACAAACTACGGATTCAATGCAATGTCCATCGAAATCCCAGCAAAATTCTTTACAGACGTCAAAAGAACGATACTCAACTTCATATGGAAAAGCAAAAATCCCAGAATAGCCAAAACAATCCTGTATAATAAGCAAATGTCTAGAGACATCACAATCCCTAACTTCAAACTCAACTACAAAACTACAATTCTGAAAACTGGCATAAAAACAGATAGGAGGACCAATGGAACTAAACTGAAACCCAGATATCACACACCTACAAACACCTGATTCTGACAAAGAACCACAGGTATAAAATGGAAAAAAGAGAGCATATTCAACAAATGGTGCTGGCATAACTGGATATCAACATGTAGAAGAATGAAAATAGATCCATATCTATCGCCATGCACAAAACTCAAGTCCAAATGGATCAAAGACCTCAACATAAAACCAACCACACTAAACCTCACAGAAGAGAAAGTAGAAAGTACAGTTGAATGCACTGGCACAGGAGATTACTTCCTAAATGTAAACACAGACACTGAGAACAATTAATGAATGGGACCTCCTGAAACTGAGAATCTTCGGTATAGAAATGGATATGGTCAGCAAGACAAAACGGCAGCTTACAGAATGGAAAAAATATCTTCACCAACCCCAAATCAGACGGGGGGGGCAGTTCTCCAAAATATACAAAGAACTCAAGAAATTGTCCATCAAAAAAAAAAACAATTAATCCAATAAAAAATGGGGTACAGACCTAAACAGAGAACTCTCAACAAAGGAATCTAAAATAGCTTAAGGAAATACTCAACATCCTTAGTCATCAGAGAAATGCAAATCAGAACAAGGCTGAGATTCCATCTTACACTTGTCAGAATGACCAAGATCAAAAACATTGATGACAGCTTATGCTGGTGAGGTTGAGGGGTAAAGGGAACACACCTTCATTGCTGGTGGGAGTGCAAACTGGTACAACTGCTTTGGAAATCACTATGGCAATTTCTCGAAAGTTAGGAAACTATTTACCTCAAGACTTTTTGGGCATATACCCAAAGGATGCTTAATCATACTACAAAGACATATGCTCAACTATGTTCAAAGCAGCATTGTTTGTCATAGCCAGAATGTAGAAACAACCTAAATTCCCCTCAGCCAAAGAATGGATAAGGAAAATGTGGTACATTTATATCATTGTGTACTACACAGCAGAAAATAATAATGACATCTTAAAATTTGTGGGCAAATGGATCGATCTTGAAAACATCATATTGAGTGAGGTAACCCAGACTCATAAAGACAAATATAATGTGTACTTACTGATAAGTGCCTTCTAGACATAATGCAAAGAAAAACCAGCCTACAATTACAATCCCAGAGAACCTAGACAACAAAAAAGAACCTAAGAGAGACATACATGGATCTAATCTACATGGGAAGTAGAAAAAGACAAGATCTCCTGAATAAATTGAGAGCATGGGGATCATGGGAGAGGGTAGAATGGGAGAGGGAGAGAGAGAAAAAATATACAGCTTGATAAAAATAATTTAAAAGAGAAAGGGAGTAGAGAGATTGCTGAGTGTTTAAGAACATGCATTGCTCTCGAGGTGACTGGAGGTGACTGGAGGTGACTGGAGGTGACTGGAGGTGTGTTCTCACATGCCCTTCAGGCAACTCATAAAGGCCTGGAACTACAGCTCCAGGGGATTTGATGCCCTCTTCTGGCCTTTGTGGTCACATATACACCCATATACATAAAACTATAATTACTTTTCTAAACGGATGAAGGTAAAAATGACTGTGGTAGTATAACTATGCAGGCAGGTGGTTGCTGTATCCCTAGGCATATACAAGTTGACCTACACTGGTTTCCTATGGGTCTTCTGTACTTTGTATAGGTTTACCTTTGCTTGGATATGTACAGTCTTAGTGCTTTGTAAAAGGAATGACTTCTGAATTTTCCAGAATCTGAGATTTGGGACAACTTGGATGAAGTAGCTAAGGTCTTGCCAGGCCATGGTCCTGCAATAGCAGACTAACAATATCCAAAGTAAGCATGTGACCGTTAACTCTCAATCTATTTATGGGGGAACACCTGCTGCCCGATGCTTTTACCGTTTCAATTCACCTTTCTAAAATGGGGATGTGAACTGGGAAATTTTTTGTGTGTACACATCCATTTCTATTCTTGACACATTGTGGATGCATCTTCTAATGGTCCCATTGCAATGTTATCAAGGGAAAAATGTAAGTCTGCAGCATTTATGACGCTACTCCTGCTGACACAGGCAAATACCTTCTATTACACTAATGTTTGGTTTAAATAGCAAATGTCAGGTCCCTACTATTTCCTGTTCTATGCATGCCTGGGGAGTTGTTTCTGTGTGCTGGTGAATATTTTTAGGCTCCTTCCAGTAACTATTATACCAGTGAGCTTAAGATCATCCTAATGGCCTGTTTTAGATTTCAACACCTGATACTTTCCCTGAGTACTTTGTAAAAATCGACATTGATAATTTCCCCCTCTAATGCCACCATAAAAGTCTGAAATGTCTTTTCAGAAGAGCATGGTGATATGAAAGGAAGAAATTGAAGTAAAATAAGTCAGGAAGCTTTCGGAGCCATCAAGGAATAAGTTGTATAACCCCATGACATTTCAACCTGAAACTCAGTGTAGAGACTTATCAGTTGAGCTGATGAGCACTGCCTCCATATAAGAGAACTAAGACAGCCAGTATCTTCAAAAGCAGCCTGCTTTATCACAGTCTGTTTTCCTAAGCTCCTAATCAAGAACATTCATTCTCATGGTTAGAGTAGAATTGGAAATATCAACTGAGTGGAATTAGTTACTAGATTTCTATTTTGTTCTTCAGAAAATCTTAAATTTTACCTACTCAAGCATAAATGCTCCTTCCCTGCCACATAACTGGAGATTTATTTATTTATTAAAGATTTCTGTCTCTTCCCCACCGCAGCCTCCCCTTTCCCTCCCCCTTCCCCAATCAAGTCCCCCTCCCTCCCTCGTCAGCCCAAAGAGCAATCAGGGTTCCCTGCCCTGTGGGAAGTCCAAGGACCACCCACCTCCATCCAGGTCTAGTAAGGTAAGCATCCAAACTGCCTAGGCTCCCACAAAGCCAATAGGTGCAGTAGTATCAAAAACCCATTGCCATTGTTCTTGGGGTCTCAGTAGTCCTCATTGTCCGCTATGTTCAGCGAGACCGGTTTTAACCCAGGCTTTTTCAGACCCAGGCCAGCTGGCCTTGGTGAGTTCCAGATAAAACATCCCCATTGTCTCTGTGTGTGGGTGCCCCCCTCGCGGTCCTGAGTTCCTTGCTTGTGCTCTCTCTCCTTGTGCTCCTGATTTGGACCTTGAGATTTCAGACCGGTGCTCCAATGTGGATCTCTGTCTCTGTCTCTGTCTCCTTTCATCGCCTGATGAAGGTTAATATTCAGGAGGATGACTATATGTTTTTCCTTGGGTTCTCCTTCTTATTTAGCTTCTCTAAGAACCCGAATTATAGGCTCAATGTCCTTTATTTATGGCTAGAAACCAAATATGAGTGAGTACATCCCATGTTCCTCTTTTTGGGTCTGGCTTACCTCACTCAGGATAGTGTTTTCTATTTCCATCCATTTGCCTGCAAACTTCAAGAAGTCCTTGTTTTTTACTGCTGAGTAGTACTCTAATATGTATATATTCCATACTTTCTTCATCCATTCTTCATTTGAAGGGCATCTAGGTTGTTTACAGGTTCTGGCTATTACAAATAATGCTGCTATGAACATAGTAGAGCATATACTTTTGTTGTATGATAAGGCCTCTCTTGGGTATATTCCCAAGAGTGGTATTGCTGGGTCCAAGCAAAACACGAATAGGTTCTTTGTCCCTACGTCAGTAGAAGGAAGGAGTCGTCAATAGGAATAAATGAAAACTATGATTGTTCTAGTTTTACCTTGTTGCTGTGACAAACACTTGACAAGAAGCACCTTAGGGGAGGAATGGGTTTATTTCAACTCAGAGCTGACTGACAGGCTAGCACTGAGGGAAGTCAGGGCAGGAACTTGAGCTGGAAACTGAAGCAGACAGCTTCATAATAGTCAAGACAATCTCCAACACACATGCCTACCAAATAATTTGGCCAACTATCTGAGCCTCATGGCTCAAACAAGTTGGTAATGAAAATCAGCCTTTGTGAGAACCAATGGGTTTTCCTGTGAGGTGTACTTGAGGCAAAATTCCATTGATCATTTGAACTCTGTGAGGCTCCAAGTTGATAATACATCACAGAGATACATTGGGTCTATGAGAATTAGTGCTAGTCTAAATCCAGGCACAAAAATCCATGGAAAACCTGAGTGTTTTCTTGCCTCAGTGTACACTCATGCTGGTCAAGGCTGTAGATGTTGGTCCCTTTGGGGGGGCATGGCAGAAATATCAACAGTGAAAGTATTCGTTGGCTCAGCAAGGATCCTCTTCGAGATTCCTCAACTGTCTTTGTTCAGGGGGCTCTAGAACCATTGTAAATAGGCTTAGATATGGAAAGTGTCCAAACCTGTTTTTACTTTTTGGAAATTAAACCTAGGCATTGTTTCTTCAACCCAGAACTATTTCATATAGTGTTCAAGTAAGAATTTAATGATTATGTATGCATTTCCCTCCTGAGGTACCAGGATCAACTGAACAGTACTGTAGGTTCATATGAGGCAAGTTATTCTTGTTGCTGGTTTAATTCTGATGTGTAGTATAGCAAGGCTCGTCATCTTGCCTCTCACAATCTGTGCTTCTGTCTGGTTCCTGGCACTTCAGAATTCTGTTGTCCTAATAGCATAAAGATTTCTCTGTTCTTGTAGATGGAGACACGTACTAAAATCTTCATTAGTTAGAGTTTACTAGAGAAATAGAAATAATAGGAGTAGAGGAGAGAGGGACAGTGGAAGGGAGAAGGTGGGGAGGAGAAGCAGGTAGAGCAAGAGGTGGGGAGAGGGTGAGAAAGATTAAAAATTGGCTGGATGATCTTTCAAGTCTGACCAAACTTTCTAAGTCTGCAGGGCAAATGATGGGAGATTCAAGTATGAGGCAAGCATGGCTTTCATAACTTGAAATATTGAATTTCTCTCTTACAACCGAGAAGTCAGTCTTCTGTGGAAACCTCTTTGTAACTGAGACTTTCAGCTAATAGAAGGAGGGACACCCATATTACACAGGGCCACCTTTCTCAGACTCTGCTTATCCTAATAACATGTGTTATCAATCAGGTACCAGAACCTATCTAAGACCACAAAAATTATACATAACCCTCAGAGATAACCTTAAGAAGTTGTAAGGAAGATGGGTGGTAGTGGCGTATGCTTTTAATCCCAGCACTCTGGAAGCAGAGGCAGATGGATCTCTGTGAGTCTGAGGCCAGCCAGGTCTACAAGCGCTAGCTCCAGGACAGGCTCCAAACCTACATAGAAACCCTGTCTCAAAAAAAGGAGGAAGAAGAAGAAGAAGAAGAAGGAGGAGGAGGAGGAGGAGGAGGAGGGAGGGGGAGGAGGAGGAAGAGGAAGAGGAAGAGGAAGAGGAAGAAGTTGTTGTTGTTGTTGTTCTCTGGTCAATATGCCTCAAGGGGACTCTTGCAGTCAGCTTGAAACAATGCGGGTGATGTGGCACTCCCATATCCTGCTTGTAGACTAGGGATCCATGACATGAATTTTCCACATTTTTATTTATAAACTTTTCATTTTTCCTATGTAATTAAAAGCTGTATTGAGTTATATGCTATAAATGGCATGAGTTTGAGAAATATGTAATCATAAAACCCTGAACTGTGTGATCCAAATTTCTTTAAATTACATCTTATTAAAAATAATTACCATCTCCAAAGGGGCAAAATAAAATGTAAATTCCTCATAAAATTTTCTGTGAAAATTCAGTGTTGTGTGATTATAAAACCCATGAGGTTTGGTGCACAGGGGCATCTTGACCAATGTTGTTCTGTACTTATTTTCTGTGTTGTTTTCTACACATTTTTATGCACCTCAGCAGTACAATGGGCACAGAGTAGATGCTGAGGACACGTGGAATGAACAAATAAATCCAACGCTATAGCCAACAGAAGAGACAGCAATTAATTATAAGTTCATTAAGGTAATTGCATTTCCTTTCCTTCATCTCTTTCCTTACCCAGCAACTTTCACATATTAATTCAGTTCCCAGGAACAGTTTCCTATCAGAAGCAGAAGATGCTATCCAATTGATGTGAGAATTTTGGTTCATTAAGCAGCACTGTTTCTCATTATATGTGAAGAAATTAGATTAAGGATTCCTAATCAATCTCTTGCGAGTTTGATTAGTGTCAGTCAGGCCTCAGGAATTGGATCAACTTAAAATAAATGAATAGGTGAGAATTGTTGACATGCAGAAGATGAGGATTGGATACTAGACTCAGGAAGACTTTGCAAGGAACCAGGTGAACCTGTCAACATCCTTCTTCCTAGGGAACTGGTCTTAAAATAAGATAGAGAGTGATTGAGAAAAACACCTTCTATTGACTTATGGCCTCCACAGGCATGTGCACAAACACATACACACACACTCTGAAGTTATGAAATAAATATTTTCTTTGATGTTCTTGTTGTCAAATGTAGGGTAGGTTTATACAAAGTGAACTTTCTCACAGTAAACAATTATATTCCAAAAATCAAGTGGAGTGCTGGTTCAGTAGAGAGCACTGGACTAGCAAAACCACAGACATCAGGGATAGACACACACACAGACCACGGGACACTTTCCAAACCCCGACATTTATCTTGTGATTCAGAACAATTACAGCCGTTTGGTATCATTAAATTTCCTTTATTAGCTGTTTATCTGAATACTGTTGTCTCAAATGTGCATCTGAATAGGAAAATGGGCCCAAATTAAAAGAGCAAAATATAAGAAACAGATAAATTAATTAACAAGATGGGATTGCAACTTAGAGAGGGAATGTTGGTGCAGTAATACAAAAGGGAGGCAGAGTTCTGCAGGTTTCTGCTTCCAAGGTTCTGGCTGCAAGACCTTTTAGTACACAGTTTTGGTGAATCCTATTCAGATGTAAATTTCAGACAAGAGATTTTTTGTTTAATTTTTCAAAGCTACTTCCACAGGACATCAAGCAATGACTGACGCAGAGCAGGCATCAAACACATGCTAAGCACAGCAATGAATTTGCGTTTGACTTTTCTTTTATAGAAATCATGGTTTCAAGGCTTTACATGTTTTATTCAAGACATTTTTAAAATGTCCTATCCAACCATATGTCAATGAACAGCCTGGTGGCTCTGCCAGACTCCCAACCTCCTTCAGGCTCTTTCTCACTGGAAGCCTGTTACCTTTCTTTTGTCTTTACTTCTCTCTTCTCTTCCTTCTCTTCTCTTCTCTTCTCTTCTCTTCTCTTCTCTTCTCTTCTCTTCTCTTCTCTTCTCTTCTCTTCTTTTCTTTCTTTTTTCTTCCTTCCTTCCTTCTTTCTTTCTTTTTTGATTTTTTAATTGTTTTAATTGAACTATATATTTTTCTCCATTTCCCTCACTTCCTCCCTCTTCCCCTTCTACCCTCTCCCATGATCTGCATGCTCACAATTTACTAGGAGATTGTCTTTTTCTATTTCCTATATAGATTAGATCCATGTATGTCTCTCTTAGGGTCCTCGTTGTTGCCTAGATTCTCTGGAATTGTGAATTTTCAGCTGATTTTCCTTTGCTTTATTTCTCAAAGCCACCTATGAGTGAACACATATTATATTTTTCTTTTTGAGTCTGGGTTACCTCACTCAATATAATGTTTTTGAGATAGATCCATTTATTCACAAATTTCAAGATGTCATTTTTTTCTGCTGTATAGTACTCTATTGTGTAAATATTCCTCATCCATTTTTCAGTTGAGGGGCATTTGGGTTATTTCCAGGTTCTGGCTATGACAAATAATTCTGCTATGTACATAGCTGAGCACATGTCCTTGTGGTATGATTGAGGATCCTTTGGATATATACCCAAAAGTGGTATTGCTGGCTCTTGAGGTAGGTTGTTTCCTAATTTTCTGAGAAATCGCCTTACTGATTTCCCCTGACCCTACTTCTAGATGCACTGTCTGCTGCTGTTAGTAACTCGTCACTTTCCTCACTACTGTGACTCTAAGTGCGTAGCAAAGGAACTGAAGTGATAAAGAGGTGAGAGAATGAAGGGTTGCTTTTGCTCATGGCCACGAGCAGGTTGAACTGATTTGTGTGGATGAGGAGGCTGAAGGCAATTTGAAGAATGGCAGAGAGCACAGTACAATGCTTCATGCCTGGGTTGAGGGATCCAGAGTGAGACTAGGAACTACAGTGTACTTATCTATACTCTCTGGATATTATTATTCCTGGCATCCTCTCTCTCCAAATACTTGAAGAAATATCTCAGCAAACAAAATACCCCAGGATATAGGAGCATGTTGCTTGCATATGAAGCTGTGATGGTAGCTCTTCACAGTCAAGTTGACTGAAATAAGATTCACTTATGATATACATCTGCAGGTATATCCATGAGGGGCTTTCTGGAGAGATCTTAGCAAGGAGATAAATCTGTCCTGGACACTGGTGATACCACCCCATGGATTAGAGACCAACACTGAATAATGGGCAAATGAGAAGACTAGTAATGTATCTTCTGCTTTCCCGACGTGCCCAGATGTTACCCAACAGACTTATTCTCCTGCACAGCTGCTAATACTCCTGCCCCTAAGTCCTTCCCACTTGCTCATGTTATCACTTCTGTCCACACTGTCTCCTGCATCTGAAACAAATATTCACTGAAACTGAGTTCCCAAAGCATTAAACATAAGAAAGGTCACCATCGGCATCATTCTAATTATCCTGTATTTCAATTACTTACAACTCACTATCTCACTTTTTAATTTATTAAATTTATATTACATTTTCATGATAAAATATCATTTATATAAAAACCCTGTACCGTTCGGTTTATTCACTGGCAGAAAACATTTCAAATGTGCTTTCTGCATATTCTCAGAGATTTAGGAAGCTATAGACAAGGATCAGTGTATGTTATATATGCATATTTGCAGGACTTAAATCAGACTACTAAATAGCTATTTTTTTTTACTTGGAACCTCAAGTCAGTGTTTTATATCAGTTATAATACCTCTTCCTTATTACTTGAAATAGTTCAGGATTTTTTTTCAATTAAGTGTTTCGAGATTGCACTTTTTATTAAGCTCTGGATATTTATCATTCATCCTCCCTGGTTCATCTTTTACTTTGTCCTTGGCATTTAACCCACCCTCTTATGCTTCACCCTACTCTCTGCCATGTCAACTCCAATGTTTTATACATAGACTGACTCAACAAGAATGGGTAGGTGTCATGGGAACCAAGCAATACTTTGTAGTGGTTATGTATGAATGTCAACCATATGCTCTAAGGATCTCCCCATGTTGCTGTTCATTTCTGTGATTATTGCTCTAACAGCTACTCAATGTCCTATGAACCACACTCTGTTTGATAACATAAAACGCAACCCATTATTCCTTTAATTTCCATTTAATGACGTTTGTCTTATCCTTGTAGATGACGTGATAACCTGAGTGAGTGGCGGAGGTAGTACAGGGAGGCATATTCTTCTCATATGTTTAATGTGTTAGAGTCACCATACTGCAGTAAGTTCCAGAATCCATCAAATAACAAACAAAATGAAGTTTAGTAAATAAAATGTCTCAACATTTTTTGAAATATAAAGTTTCTGTTTCTGCTATCAGGAGAAGAGCTTGAATTTGAACTGGCCTTGTGATGTATAATGAACTACAGAACATGCAGGAAATCATGTCTAACTCATGAATCAAAACTTCCCAAGAAACCCACATCTGATTTTTTTTTCCCTTAGAAACTGGTGAATACTGTGTGAAGCCACTGGGATAAGGAAAGAAAAACCTCCATGGCAGATATGACACCTATAGAGACCTGTATGAAGGGAGAGACCTCACAGAGAGAAAGACTAGTAGCCATGGATGCCTGTGTGAGGAATGAGAACCCATAGAGAGGGACTTCCTTGATAGCTACTACCTATGGCCAGACGTAAGAACAAAGCCGTGTTAAATTACTGCGGTGGTATATTATCTGTATTTTGATAAATTAATCTTGCCTGAAGATCAGAGGCAAAGCTAAAAGCATTAGAGTTTAGGCGATGGTGATACACATTTTTAATTCCAGGATTTGGGAGACAGAGGTAGATGGATCTGTGTGAGGTCAAGACCACTCTGGGATACACAACACCAATGCAGAAACAAATCCATGTTGTAACGGCGTAAGCGAATGCAGACAGATTGTCAAAATATAGACAGCTTTAATGGAGGAATAGACTTACAGAACCACTGTTCCCGCGGAGACCAGGAAAGCAGAAGAGAGCGCTGGGAGCACGCTCACCAATTTTATAGGAGAACTTTAGCCTGAGGCGAACACGCCCCCTAAGGGGTGGGACTTATCCCTACACCATGTGGCGGCAGGTCACACTTTTAATCCCAGTCTGAGGGAGTCACATGCCTTTAATCCCAGCACTAGAGGGACTGTAAAATGGGAAGGGAGAGAGTGGTTTAGTCTGCTTAGTCTGCAATTGCCCAACCTTGGTAGAGGTAAGACTTTTCTAGTGGCTTAGCTGCTTTGCTTTTCTGGTTTTCAGATTGAACCCTGATTTCTGTCTCTGGGTTTTTATTATTAGTGCTACAGATTACCTTGGCTTATCTGATTTGCCAAGAGATTTTCCAGTGGTTTAGTGAATCCAGACCAGATCTAAATGAAAACTTCCTCACGGCACTCAGCTCAGGAAGCTGGCTCCAAACACTGAAAAATAAAATGGCTGTTGATTTAATGCTCCAACTTGTGGTGGATTTTGAAAACAGCCACAGAAACTGAAGCAGTTGTGGTAACCCAGCTTTTGCTCCATACTGTAACAATGACAACTGTCTCATCCTGGAAATGAAGAATGCTGAGGGAATCTCAGGATATTGCCTTTTGTGTATGATAACAACCTATCACCTGCATTTTGAGTGCAAGATTTCCTTCCAATCACCTATGTTTATATATGCAGAATGCAAGCCTAGTGGCAGAAACACTAGTCTAGATCTAGAGGGATTTCCATACATACTACCATGGATAAAGCTTAACTGCAACAGTAGTAGAAATTAGCTGGGACACACGACAAAAGGAAAAACACTATTGGACCACAGTCTTACAACCCTGGGTTACAAATGGCGGAATCAATGGGTAAAGATTTATACCCATCTATGCATACTAATTCAGATTAATTATTAGACTAAAAAGAGTTATAATATACTTTACATTGAATGAACATCTGTATATTTTTAAAATATTTATTCCTGAGAATTTCCTATATGTATACAATGAAGTATGAATGCATCTGCCCCTCCCCCTTTCACCTCCAGCTGTCTCTGGATCCCTCTCAACATGCCCCCTTCCAACTTTAGGTTTCTTTGAGGGGAGGTAATCCAGTAAAACTAGTTAGTACTGCCCATAGGTACATGACTGTGGGACTATCTAGTGGACGATGGGAAAGCTACCAGTTGCCACATCTCAAAAAAGAGTGATTCTATCTCCCCCAGCAACTATCACTGCCTAAAGCTTCTCAGCATGTGGCCTAGAGACCATCTACATGATCTGTGCTGGGAATTTCAGGCCTTGAGTTAATGCAGGTAACACAGTGCTGTGAGCTCATAAGTACAATAGCCGTGGGTGTCTGGGAGACAGCATCACTGCATTCCAAATTTAATTCATTTGTACAATTGTTTCAAATTTATGCTTCTCCCTGTTTCCTGGTCAAGATTTAAGGATTATGCACTTGGTTAGAAGATCATTATATTGGTACAACAATTCAATCCCTTAGAATACTTGTGTGCCATTTCGCCCTGGCCTTGCCAACAGCCTAACTGGTTACTGTGCCTTCCATGTGTATAGTGTGCTTTGCCTAAGATGTTTGTAAGGTAGCCACCCACTCAATATAAAAATACAGATACCCATGTCCATGTCACAACAATCCTCCCCATCCTCCAGCTCTGACATTTATCCTGCCCCTCTTCCATTGAAGATTTAGATCTGATACTCACAATTGCTCAATGATCACATGTTACATATAAACAAAGGAAGACTGAACATGACGTTGAACTGGGTTCAAATTCTACCTGTACAGAAAGCTCATTGTGTTTGGTGATATTTTTTTTCATCTCTGCTTTTTCACAAGCAGCTATGGATAATGACAATTTGCTTGTGGGTTTATTTCCGAATACAGGTCCACATCACAGTCCATTATTGAAGGAATTCATCAGAGCAGAAACTCAAGCAGCAACTGTGGAAGAACACTGCTTACTGGCTGGTTCCACATTTGATGGAGGAAGGTCATTGGCTAATAAAGAAACTGGTTTGGCCCATTTTATTGGTTATAGAACATAGGTGGGTGGAGTAAACAGAAGAGAATGCTGGGAGGAAGAGGAAGTGAGGTCAGAAGTAATGCAGCTCCTCTCAGAGCCAGACGCCTCAGACAGAGAGGCATGCTCCGCTCTCCCGGGCAGATGCACGCAATGAAGCTCCTCCGACCCAGGATGGACGTAGGCTAGAATCTTCCCGGTAAGCGCACCTTGGAATGCTTACACACATTATTAGAAATGGGCTAGTCCAGGTATGAGAATTAGCCTAGAAGAGGCTAGATAGAAATGGGCCAAGCAGTCTTTAAATAAATACAGTTTGTGTGTTGTTATTTCAAGCATAAGTTAGCCAGGCATCCGGGGTGCTGGGGATGCAGCCTCACCGCTCCTATTTCAACACACATTACTTGCTCAACCTGATTTTCTATATACTGGAAGGGCACTGCCTGGGTTGATACCACCCACAATGGGCAAGGCCCTCCCATATCAATCACCAGTCAAGAAAATGCCCCACAGGATTCCACGCCGGCTTCTCTTTCTCAGCTAAGATTCCCTCTTCCCAAATAACTCTAGCTTGCATTAAGTTGACATAAAACTATAAAGATGCCAGAAACTTTCCATTAAGCCACAGTCTTGTGGCAATACATAGATTAATACAAATGGGTTAGTTTAAGGTGTAAGAACTAGCTGGAAAAGGACACTGTCGCTAAGACAGAAAGGCAACCCACTGACTGGGAGAAGATCTTCACCAACCCCACAACTGACAAAGGTCTGATCTCCAAAATATATAAAGAACTCAAGAAACTAGACCGTAAAAGGCTAATCAACCCAATTATAAAATGGGGCACTGAGTTGAACAGAGATCTCTCAACAGAAGAAGTTCAAATGGCCAAAAGACAC
>NW_026068084.1:1131175-1174858 GCF_014885135.2 Alexandromys fortis
GAAATATTTAATAAATAAATAAATTAAAAAAAAAAAAGAACTAGCTGGAAATACCCCTAAGCCATAGGCCAAATAGTGTTGTAATTAATAAAGCTTTTGTGTGATTATTCAGGTCTGGGTAGCTGGGAAACCAATGTGCAGTCTTCAATTATAATTCTAGAACACATGTGTGCCATTACACACTGGTCTTGCCAACAGTCTAACGGGTTTCTGTGCCTTCTGTGTGTACAGTGTGCTTTGCCTGAGATGTATGTAAGGTACCCACACACACAATACAGGTTAAATCTTACAATAGGTATGATACTTAGCACAACTATCTTCCAACCTTCAAATTATTTGAGTGATTATCAAAAAAGCAAAAAAATGTTTGGCCTCATTAAAGCAACATTTATTTTAGGATTTTACTGTTTAATTTTGGTTGTGTTCAACTCAGTTATTTTATGTTAGATAAAAGTGGGAACAGAGAATAAGTGAATTACGCAATGCACAATTTCCCCGCTACATAATAATTACACACAAATTACCCTTTCAGGGAGCAATCTTGTTGTCTTCCTGGCTGCCCTGAGCTCTCCAATCTTTGGAGCAGATACGCTCTGGGAAGATTTAAGGTGCTCCAAGATCAGTCTACTTTTCTCCTGTTCAGATTTACTTGTAGAGTCTTGGAACTCGTAATAATAAGTAGATAAAATACGTTCTATGACAAAATATCTTAAAACTTTATTATTTAAAAAATTTGCAAATAAAGATATCACATGATGTTTTATGCAAGGTGATGCCAAGCTTATTCTTTTTCTTTATGTCATGGAGTTTTCTTTTCTTTTGGTTTAGGTGGTGACTGACACCATGAAATATATTTGATGATGAAAATGAAATATTTGATGCGAGGCTGCACAGCTCCATGCTAAACTGCAATTCTAGCTGTGGAGAACTTCAGTGAGTTGTACAGATTTGGGATCTGGCTAATTTTGGTGTGTGATGTTCTTATCCTATAAAAAATTTAAATCAAATGTGCACTTTTCTGAGAATACACATGTAAATAAGTGTGTTAGTTTGTACACATCTTACCAGCTCAATGGAAGGGTCTTCTTTATTTTTCATTATTTTTGACTTTATTATTCTCTCATATGTTACATTCTGACTGTAGCTTCCCTCCCTCTCCCCTCCACCTCCTGACAGGTAAGAGCAGGCCTCCCAGGGTCATCAACCAAATATGGCATAAATAGCCACCATAAGACCAGGCACAGAGTCTCACAGTGAGGCTGAATGAGGCAACTCAGTAAGAGGAAAAGGATCCCAAAGACAGGCAGAAGAGTCAGAGACTCCCCTGCTCCACTGTAAAAGATAAAAAGGGTCTTCTTATATATGCCTTTTCTTATGGCACTAAGGCAATTTTGAGTTAGTTTTTTTTTTGTTTGTTTGTTTTTATGGTGCTGAGGAATGTGCCTGTTAGGTAAAACTGATGTCATTTAGAGCCTTGTGCATATTAGGCCAAGCCTCTGTCACTGAGATACATCTCTAGTTGTTTGTGCTAGATTTTATTAAATCAGATACAATAATTCTATATGTTATAACTTTTCTTTCTCTTAAAAAAAGAGCATGTGGAAGGATGGGTGGGGGTGTACATGTATGTGTACCTTCATGTGAAGAGGCCTGCCCATGTATCTGTGTGCAATGAGGTCAGGGGACAACTCCAAGTGTAGTCATTCTCCCTTCTAGAGCATGCTATTGGCTGTAGTATTTGATCGCAGCAACAGAAGAGTGACGGATACACCTACTGTATTCTTTCATCTCTCGGCATTTATTACTGGGCCTTTCTTGAATGTACTCTGGTGCTCTGTGACCCCAGGTAATGCACGCATTTCCATGCTTTTTGAGACAGACAACAGGCTGTCCTCCAGCTGGATAAAGTGACAGAAGCATTTGTTAGGAGGAGAAGAGGCAAAAACTTGTTCTGAGATGAAGTTCCCAAGGCAGTGGTATTAATTCAGTTTCTTGTTCTTAGCAGGCTTTAGAATTTATAAACTGTTTTCTTACTCACAGAAAGGTCGGAACACCACATACTTTCACCACTGGGGGTAAATTAGCTTTCCCTTTGCCAATTATGACCTTCTTTGACTGGCATAGATTAGAATAAATGTTTACTATCACAGTCACTTTGGAATGTAGGTGCTTTTTTCATATTTAATTAGCAGATAAATATTATGCATATTCAAGGGAAATGAGGCTATAGAATATGGATTCTCAAGTATAGTACTTCAAATGCTAACTGAAATTAATTCACACAAATATGCACAGTGAAGATGCCCATACATATCATCTATATATAATGTCATTATTTATATGAGATCATTTTAAAGCTCAATGCCACACAGAAAGCTCTGAAAGGAAATGGTGTCATAGTTTATAGACTCTCCACAGGGTAAACTCTTTTAAGGATATCATCTTTTTTACTACCTTTTGCTTTCTCATATCCAGGAGGCATTGTTGGAATGGAGCAGGCCTAGGACTAAGCAGGAGTTATTTATTACACAGAATACGAAGCGTCCAAATTTGTCTCTCTCGATTCTCTGAGTTTGAGACTAGCTGAGAGTCAGCTCCAGGACAGCAAGGTATACACAGAGAACTCCATATTGTCTTTAGGGACCTTCCTAGGAGCTCAAGAACCCAAGAGTTGGTCTTACTGTTTCCTTCAAAGCATTGAGAAATGGGCAGGCGGTGAGAGACTGCATCAGGCACGTGTCATATGGCCACTTCTGCCTTAGTGTTTCTAAGGACCAGTCCTCAGAGGTCCCACCTACTTCTCAGTTCTCATATCACTGCTCTCCTACCTCAACATTTACAGTTTGAAGCCTACAAACAGCATCAGACAATCTGGGCAACGCCATCCCTGCGGTAGTAAAGACAAGATCCCATTGCTGAGATCAGAAGGGACTGGGAAATCAGAAATATCATGGAGAAACACTGATTAGCGACACCAAATAGGGCTATTGTGTCACTTCTGTGATAAAATAAGTGCGACATAACCATCGTCTATGCAGAAAAAAACGTAGGCTATGAAGTAGCTTTTAGGAATCTAATCTAGCTGATTGCAAGTGCAGAGGGATAAGGCGACTGTCCTCAAACGCTCACCTCCTGTTACTCTTTATTATTCGCTCCTGTGCTCCCCTTTCCCCTTCCTTTTCCATATCATTGGGAGCCCACATTTTCGTTTTCCATCCTTTTTGTATTTTCTACATAGGAGAGATAACATGTGGTATCTGTCTTCATGAGGCGGACTTTTGAACCTAACATCATGATCACTGATTGTGTTCATTTTCCTGCCAAGAACATGATTTGATTCTTTACAGCTGGGAAAGCCTCCCTGAGCCTAATGCATCAAGCTGGTTCCTAGCTAATTGGCTTTTTTCCTCATCTCTGGCTTCCTAGGTGAGAGTGACTTTTGTGTGTCCTGGTGTTTGACAGCTTGTTTATCACTTTTGATATTTTTAATAAATTTTACAAAAATAACATCTTTTGACTATTGGAAACTATTTTAAAATGATACCAACATCAAATAAGAGTAGGCGTGAGAAAAGACATAAAAGGAAAAATATTAACAAAGCTCCCATGTTTGCATTCTATTTCCCCCATATTTTGAAAGTTTAATGTCCTATTTTCTGTCACATGACAGCATCTGTTGGTTGGCTTATAAATACAATTAGTTTAGAATGTTTAGCCTTCATATTAAAGGCACACTTGTTTTATGCACTTTGGAGTCTGGTCGCACAGTTACTCTTGCCGTTTTTAACCATCGATTTTGGGGGAGGTATGGTGGTGAGAAATGATCTCTGTTATTGTTTTCTGGTAATGACCATGCATTCCCTTCAGTTTGTAAAGATTAGCTTGTCTGGATGTAGTATTCTCATTTGTTAGTTCCTCTTTTTTGTTCAGCCCTGTGGCCAACTCAACTCATATAGGCCTGGAGACTAACGTCCCTGCTGACAAGCATGACTCTAGGTGAATCAAAACACGTTTACCTCGTATTTGGTCTTCAAGTGTTTAATAAGCCTCTCTTTGCCTCTCTCCTTTGAGAGCTTGCGAATGAGGTCATGGGATAGACTTGGCTTAGTTAAAAATAACCACGGCCACATTTGGCTTCTGTACTTGGATATAAGCTTGGGTTGCTCTGTTACTATTTTAAAAATAGCATCTCCATCTCTTCAGCATCCATGCCCCGCTTGTATCTCTGTAACCCTCAACTTGTACTTTTAGCGCGGTTCCAAAATTCAGATAAGCACTTTTCATTTTTCTCCCTTATATGTTTTTAAATGGCCTGTCTTCAAGCTTACCAGCTCTTTCTTCCATTTGATATATTCAGCTGTTGATGTTTTATATCACATTTTGAATTTCATCTAAAGACTATTTCAGTTTGAGTCTTCTGTTTATTTTTGTTTCAGTCTTCTGTTATGCTAATCTGACAAATTACTGAATTATTCTTTGTGAAATTCTGCAGTTCCTCAAGTTCCTTAAACCATCAATTATAATCTCAGTCAACGAGTCTTCACATGTTAGTTGCCGTTTGATTGGCCACCGGCACCTTATTTTGTTGATCATGTGAGCTTATGGTTCTATAAAATGCTTGAATCTTATTGTTCCGTGATGGCATCTATGCACTGAAGGATTAGGCACTTTGGCTTCATATTTGGTTTTGTTAAGTGTCCTTATGAAATTCCTAAGCAGGCTTATTCTTCTTCTTTTTTTTCTTTTTTCTTTTCTTTTTTCTTTTTTTTTTTTTTTTTCTGAGTCTATGGTTGCTGTGGTTCTTGTTTCACTACTATTGAGTATTTGGAGTCTTTAAGTTCAGGGTTTGTATTGGTGTATTGTCATTTTGCGAGCACTAGAGGGCACCCCAGGTTCAAGTTTGTCCTTACCCACACTTGTCAAGAGGCTGGACTGAGTAGAGGTTCCTCAAACACTGTAAGCCAGATTTTAGAGTAAATGCTCTCAATTTTTTTTTTCCAGATTTAGTACAAAGTTGGACATGGGTTTCCTATTATTCTCTTTTCTTCAGGAATTTCATTGTGAAGGTGTGTTGAATTAGTCAATTGCCCACATCATTCAATATGATTGTGTATTTCTGTCCTCAATCTGTTAAAATGATGCATTACATTTACTGATTTACATGTCTTGAACCAAACTTGCAACCTGGGTAGAAAACCAACTTGATTTCGATGTGCAGTTGTCTTACTGTATTATCAAATTCAGTTTGCAAGTCTCTTTTGGATAAGATTAGCATCTATATACATCATGGAAACTGGTTTGTTATTTTCTGTGTCTTTATATGGTTTTAGTATCAAGAAATAGTGATTTTGGGTCAAGGCTTTGGTTGTGTTCTTTTCCTTTTATTTTAGGTAATGGTTTGAGAAGTCTGGTATGCTGGCAGGCTTGATGTCAACTTGACACAAGCTGGAGCCATTGGAATAGAGAAAGCTTCAGTTTAGAAAATGCCTCCATAAGACCAGGCTATAGGTAGGCAATCCTGGAGGGAATTTTTTAAATTAGTGGTTGATGGGGGAGGTAGGTGCAGCCACCTCTGGGATGATGACACTGAGTTCTATAAGCAAACGGGTTGAGCAAGCCAGGAGGAACTGGCCAAGCACTCCTCTGTGGCTGTGCACCAGCTTGGCCCCAAGGTTCCTGCCCTGCTTGAGTTCCATCCCTCACTGCTTTTGAGGATGAACTGTTCTGTGGAACTCTGGGTGAAATTGACCCTTTCCTCCCCAAATTGCTCTTGGTTACGGCGTTCCATCACAGCTAGAATTAGCCTAGTTAAGACATACTGGCTTTAAATTTTCCTTAAAATTATGATAGAATCCAACAGTGAGTCTCTTCAGTCCTGAGCTTTTGAGATCCCATCTTAACCCAGTTAGAATGGCAATCTCCAAGCAAACAGATGAGAACAGGTGCTAATACAGATGTACAGAAAGAAGAATCCTTGTTCATTGAGGGTGAAGGTGTGACCTGAGGATGGAGGTTTCTCAGGAAACCAAGACCAGAGCTAGAACCTGACCACTCCTGGGCATATGTGCTGTGGGACAATGGTCTCTACCCTGTCAATTATATTTTAAATAAATGCTGATTGGCCAGTAGCCAGGCAGGAAGTATAGGTGCAGTGACCAGGCAAGGGGTAGAGGTGGGGCAATGAGAATTCTGGAAAGAGGAAAGTCCTTTCTGCAGTCGTGACCCAGCCACAGAGCAAGCAAGATGTGATTGCCTATCCAGAAAAGGTACGGAGCCATGTGGCTAACACAGACAAGAATAATGGGCTAATATAATCTATAGGCATTAATAAGAACCCTGAGTTAATGGGTCTATTGGTTTCTAACTAATGTAGGCCTCTGTGTGATTTCTTGGAACCAAATGGCGGGATGGAAAACTCAGTCCACACATACGCCCCAAGGACATGACCACTCCTGGGCATATGCCCTAAGGGTTCTACATCTTCCCACAGTGACACCTGCACATTGATGTATATAGCTGCACTGTTCACAGTAACTGAGAAATTGAATCAATCTAGATTTCCATAAAGACACAAATGGACAATGAAAATGTGGTACAAATAAATAACGAGATTTTACTCAGCTATAAAAAATAAAATTATAAAATTTTCAGGAGCACATATAGATCTGAAAAATATGTTTTTTTTCCAGAAGGAGAAATAACCTTTGTTCCTTATCACATTGTCTTAGGGTTTCTATTATTGTGATGAGACCGTGACCATGGCAACTCATATAAAGGAAAACATTTAAGTGGGTGGCTTACAGTTCAGGAGCTCAGTCTATTATCATCAAGGTGGGACATGGAGCCATGGAGGCAGACATGGTACTGGGGAGGTAGCTGAGAGTTCTATATCTTGCCCAAGTAACAGGAAGTGAACTAAACTAGGCTTAGTTTGAGCATAGGAGACCTCAAAGCCTGCCCCCACAGTGACACACTTCCTCTACCAAGGATACACCTACTTCAACAAGGCCACATCTCCTAATAGTGCCACTCCCTATGAGCTTATGAAGGCCAATTACGTTCAAACTACCATACACATCCTGATCCCAACTCTCTATTTCTTTCTCTCTTCATATATATACACATGCATGCATACATATGTACATGTATGTACATGTGTGGATACATTAGAAGAAAGAAATAAGCTTTTAAAAAGATTTATTTTTATTTTAAGTTAGTGTAGTTTGTGTGTTTGTGAGTGTGTGTGTGTGCGCACAGGTAGCTGCAGATATTTGGAGAGTCCAGAGAGTGTGGTCAGATTCCCTGAATCTGGAGTTACAGGTGATAGAGGACTATCCAATGTGCAGGCTAGGACCTGAACTCTGGTCCTCTGGAGCTGCAGCAAATACTGTCAATCGCTGAATCATCTCTCCAGCCTTAGAAGAAATTTAATGGACCTGTGGGACGAGTACTAAACTGTAATAGAATATATGTGATATGACAGTTGAATTGGGGATGGGGGGTAGCCGGGTACAAGTAAAGAGGGAGCATGGAGGTGGGGGGAAGAAGTTAGCATGCAGTATGTGTGGAAACCCGAGGAAATCCTGTTACTTTGCTAATGTTAAAAAGGGCAGATCATGTCTACCTGCCTGCACTTGGAGACAGGATAGTCTCTAAACCCTGTCCTCAACCACCAACCTACAGGAAAATGCTTTCTGTATCTGCCTAGAGCTGGCCTCTCTATGGAGACCAGCCTTGGTGTCTTATACAATGCTTCTCTTTTGTCCCCAGGGAGACAATGAATGTCCTGTTGTACTATGAGTGCTTGGGGAAGAAATGGTCACCTCTACTGGAATGTACCTCATACCCACAAGTCCCAAAGACCCTGCATATGTTCAAGACCAATGCTGCTATGATCTATCTAATACCACTTAGTACTCCTGACTCATCAGAGTAGAACCTGTCACAGGTGATACTTGTTAGAACATCTGTCTATATGGTCTTGGGTGTTCAGTGTCCTTCTGGAACAGGAGTGGTTCCAAAGGCTCTATTGAGTTCACTGGCCCTGGGAAAGAAGACAAGGATATCTCCCAATTTTGAATTTCACAAGTTTGACATTGAGCTCCAAGAAAAAGGTCATTTATCTACTTTAATGTCCAACCCCATCCCTTAAAGATTAGATTGAGGGGTTTTTTTTTAAATCAGGATGCAGGGAATACAGCAGTTGTTTAGTTTTACCTCTCTCCCCCCTCTTTCTCTCATTGGTTCTTTGGGACTTTTACATCATGTACCCCGATCCTTATCATTTCCCAGTCTGTCCATGCCTTTCTCCTTTCTTGTGACTTCCCCCCTTAAAAAAAACCCAAGAAGTCCAATTTGTGTTATCCATAGACTTATTGGAACATGTTCAAATTCAGTGGTCTATCCCATAAGTAGAACTGAATCGTTCTATTCCCACACCCCCACCATAAGCCAGCAGTTTTGGGGAGCCAACCTCTACATCTTTATCACACTTCCTAAGAATGGCTTCCTGTTTAGGCTGTTACTTTTTGGGGGGTGCTAACAGGGTGTATGAGTTGTCACAGAAACTTGCTATGTCCCTCCCTCTCAACTGCGTATCTGCAATCATCGATATTATTGCAAAAGTGGTTTCCTTGCTCTTGCCACAGGCTTCCTCATGCTGTCTGGCAACATCACAGACAGTGGCTGCAGTAGAACCATGGGCCCAGACAAGGCCCTTGGCAGCAGCCTGGACCATGGACATCAACTTGTACTAAGGTAGTAGCACAGGCCACCCACATCAATATGACCCCTGAAGGCACTATGACCCTTTGACATCAACATGGCCTCAGGAAGTAGCCCAAGTCATGGACATCAAATGGCCTTCGGTGGTAACATGAGCCACGGACATCACACAGATCTTGGCTGCAGTAAGATCTTGGCCCCAGACATGACCCTCAATGGCAACATGGATCCAGATATCGCCATGGATTCAGATGTCAGAGTAGGCCACTCTCAGTGCTGTCTTGTCTCCACTTCTGCCTCTCTCCACAGCACTCTGCTTCTCTTTCTCTCCATCTCTCCACCACAGACTTGCTCGCCACCGTGGTGCTCACCTGTCTTTCACCCACCTGTGCAGGAATGTGGCAGGCAAGCTTGGTAAATGGAGATGCTTTTAGTGTTGCATTACTGTGTTACCGGAGGTTCTGTAAAGGTTGGTGGGGATGGGCCATTAGCTATTGAGGTTGCTACTAAGCTGAGTTCATCCTGCCATAGCCGGAGAGACCTGGACAGACTCAGAAACATATCTCAGGCCCGGGCTGCGTCTGGAGGTAATGAAGGCTGAAATACAAAGATTTCACTCCTCTGTCTGCCCAGGGCCTTGGAGATTAGCAGCTTCAAATGCCAGCACTGAGCTGAGGAAAGGAATCAGGGTCTAGGTTTTACTGCAGTGTGGCTGTCGAAGCAGAGCCCTGGGCTGGCTTTGCTGTCCTTTACTGACACGGATGGAGACCTGCTCTGTGCTATGTTTCCTAAGGGTTGGGGGAGCATATAATGAAGCCAGTTCCTTCTCTGTCTGGCTCACGCAGGTACAGGAAAACAGCCTGTGGTCTTTACCTCGTATTCTGGCACAGTGTTCTGAGACTTTTACTGTTTTTGAAGTTCAAAGCCTGCTTTCAATATACTTCCATCTCTCAGGCAGAGACTGTCTTACCCACTAAATTGCTTGAAATCTGATAATTGGTGATGTGGCCAATTCTTACTTCCCTGACTTCTTCGGTGCTCTTTTTTTTTCTTATTGAGCTAAAGCCAGATTCTGTCATCTCTTACTTGACTACATTATGTCTTGGGAAGATGCACAGGTTCATGTTTCTTAGAGAAGAGAGTCAGTACTAGCCACCCAATGGGTCCATTTTATTTCAATAATTGCAGTCTTGATGCCGCCCAGATCACATGCTCACAGGCGGGGGTTAAAGAAGAGTCGCTGTTCTTGACAGTTCTAACAGGAGCGTATAGAATAGAAAGTTAGTATCTGATAGAAATCCCATTGGGCTATTACGAGAAATGGGGAAGAGAAGATAAAAAAGAAGCCAACAGACAAATAGACATACATTCACAATAGGCTGTCTGACACAAGACATTCTCTGTGTGTCTCTTTTCAAATCTGCATTTAACACTATATTCACATGGACTTTGGACCATTTACTAAGACGTAGCAAATCTAATTCCCAAAGTATTTTGCAGAAAAGACAATCAGTGGCTGATTCCATTTCTCCTATGAGATTCTGACCTTGATTTTAAATAAATACATGTATTTTCTCTTTTAAAATTATTTTGATACTTTTCTCTTTACTCCTTCTCCAGTTAGGCCAACTCTAACACACCACTTATTTGTGTCTAGAAAAACCTGTATCTTGTTCCACCGGCTGCTCAGCAAGCCAGATGAGATGGTGACAAATGGCTGCTTGAGTGGGGATTGATCCAGTGTGTTCACAGAGTTATTTCCAAGCCTCTTTAGAGCTAACTGGAGCCCAGGTGTAAAACACAGGAACTGAACCGAGGGACCCTTCATCACACCTTTCCGGAAGGAGGTTCTCTCTCTTGCTTTGTTTTTGGGAAATGACAGATGCTTCTGCCAAAGCCAGAATTATCAACAATAGGGAAAATGAGACCAAGTCAGATTTACTGTGGCTGGCGGATGAAGCCTCTCCAGATGAGGTAGAAAACGTCGATATCATTGACCTCGAGGGAGACGTGTGGTTTGTACACAGCAGTGCTCTGGGCTTCTTTGCTAGTGGCAAACAAGACAAAAGGGGTTTTCCCATGACTAGAATGTAAATCACCATCCCCATTTGTTATTTAGAATAGACTGTACAATTCTAAGCCTGTGTAGAAAGAGCAAATGGGATATACAGCCCCCAGTTCCGAATCCGAAACTCTAGCCCTGAGGCTTTTACTGCATCTCCAGAGTTCTATCACTACCAGATCTTTCAGTATAATTTTCTTACTTTTTATTAAAAATGCCAATTGTGTATAAACACATAAATCTGTGTCAATACATACGTTGGAATGAAGGTGTTTTTAGAGCCCAGATGATGGTGTTGGATACCATGGATCAGACGTTATACACAATTGTGAGTTGCCTGGTATGGGTGCTGGGACCTGAATTCAGATCATTTACAAAGACAGAAATCTCTTTTTGTTTGTTTGTTTTTCTGTTTTGTTTTGTTTTTGTTTTTGTTTTGTTTTCTTTTTTGACAGGGTTTCTCTGTAGCTTTGGATCCTGTCCTGGAACTAGCTCTTGTATGCTGTGGGACAATGGTCTGTACCCTGTCACTTGTATTTTAAATAAATACTGATTGGCCAGTTGCCAGGCAGGAAGTATAGGCAGGGCAATAAGAATTCTGGGAAGAGGGAAGTTTCAATCCGCAGTTGTGACCCAGACACAGAGGATGCAAGATGTGACTGCCTCTCCTAAAAAGGTACCAAGCCACGTGGCTAACACAGACAAGAATTATGGGCTAATATAAGTTATAAGAGTTAATAAGAAGCCTGAGATACTAGGTCAATCAGTTTATAATTAATGTAGACCTCCGTGTGATTTCTTTGGGACTTAATGACTGTGGGAACCTGGCAGGACAGAAACCTCAGTCAACACTTGTAGGCTAGGATACCCCAGAAAGCATTCTTAACCACTAAGCCATCTCCCCATTTCTGATGTGTTTGTTTTTTTTATTTATGTTTACATAGGTGTGCCTGTATGAGTTTATTGGTACCACATGAGTGCAGTACTAGTGGAAGCCAGAAGAGGACCTTGGATCTTCTCAAACTGAATTGACTGGCAGTTGTGAGTTGCCAGGCATAAGTGTTGGGAGCTGAACCCAGATCCTCTGCAAGATTGGCAAGCACACTTCATCAGGAAGTGATTTGTCCAGCCCATGTTTTCTGTATACCTAGGGACAGTGGTTCTCATGGTGATCAGGGTCCATTTGGCTATTCTTGCTGAACATGATTGTGAAGCTCCCCTTGATAACAGCAGCATTCACACTTCTTACACAGGCACACACCTGTTACTAGTATGGGATCTCTCTGTCACCCCAGGCAAGGGACTATTTTCATTTCAACATGAGGCAAAGGAAAATGAGATCTACTAGAGAGAAGTGGCTTCCTTATCGGTCCCAAGAGAATGTGGTAAATTCGCATTTCTGAAAAAGAGTTTTAAAAAAATGTAAGTCAGTGGAAGAAAGGCTTCTTTTGTCTCATGACTTTAAAGCTCAGTCCATCATGGTGGGGAAAGCACATGGGCGGGAACGTGAAGTGGCTGGCTACATTATTTTCACATGCAGGAAGGATGCTGCTGCCCAGTCTGTTTTCTCCTTTTTATTCAGCCCAGGACTCCAGCCTTTGGGATGGCAACACCCAGATGGGCAAGTCTGTCTTCTGACCTCAGACAAACCTTGAAAACACCATAGACATACTCAGAGGTTTGTCTTCCAGCTGACTCCAAATCCTGTCACATGAGTAATGAAGACTGAGCATCACATCTCCTCATCAACTTTACTTTCAAGTTAAAGCAAAATGTAGGAAGCTATTCTTTTTTTGATTTATTTTTTTTAAAAACATATATTTTCTCATTTTACATGCCAAATCCATTTCCCACTCCCTCCTCCTTCCTCCTTCCTCCTCCCCGATCCACTCCGTGGAGAGGGTAACACTGTAGAAAGCTAATCTTAATCCTATGTGACCCTGTCACTCTTCAGTCTCCCTGGAGCATCTGAACAGTCCAGGCTACACCCTGTACTTGAATGTTGGAGATTCCATAACACAATATCCTAAGGGATGTCAGGAAGTTGGCTATAGTTTTAGAAATATGTTGACACAAGTTGGGAAAATGTTAAGTTTTTAATCACAAAAGCACTCCAATCCATTGTTAAGATGAAAAGAATTCTGAGTCTCCAAGAGAGGATTCGATATGAAGCTTAATCAAACTTACTGGATTTCATACCCCTTCATGGGAGAAGTCTGTGGGATTTCACCATGAGAGAGCTGAGAAACTATTGGAAGGGTTTTGGCAGTGTAATGGAATGGTCTCATTTACACTCGAAAAGAATCCCTCTGGCTTTTGAGCTTCCAGCTATGAAAAAGCAACAGGAACCAAATTTATGCTCCTGTTTTGAGTTATAGACCTGGGCCGAGTATTGGAAGAAATTCTGTAACCTGCAAAATAATCTCATCAAATGACATGGAGTAAAGACAGAGATGAAATCAAGCTGAGATATTCTTACCTGTGGATCTATGCCCAAGAATTTTTAAATGAAGATTTTATTTGGATACAAGAACATAATAGTGGATGGACTTTTTGATATGTGGACAAGAACAAAGAACGTAAGTAATGGTAAAGATTCATGGAGGAAAAATTTAAAAATTCCCCATTTTCTCTCTTTACTAGTAGTAACCAGTTAAAAGCCCACGAAGTTTATAGCTATGAACACACAGATTTTTATCCACCACAGGAGTTGAGAAAGCTAATGGAGATACCTTAACGTTCTTAACTCATACCTGAAGTGCTATAAGCATACATGAAAATGCACACTATAAACTGGTTTAGTGGCTGAGTCAAATATAAAACACAGTGATCAACAGGCCAATAAACAGGTAACATGGAATTGTTAAATACTAAATTCAGTTTTTATTTTTAAAGAAAATTTTTATTCCATGTTCATAAGTTATTTTTGCCTGCATTGGCTGTCTAGGAACCATGTGTATGTCTGGTATTTGCAAGGGGCCAGAATAGGGTGTTGGATGCTCTAGAACTGCAGTTACAGACAGTAGTGAGCCATCATATGAGTTTTGAATTTGAATCTGTGTAATCTAGAGGATAAGTCAGTGCTCTTGACGGCTGAGCCACCTCTCCAGTCCCTAAATTCAGTTTTAAATGCTAGGTAAATAGGCTATTTTTAATAGTTTAAGAGAGAAATGTGTTCTGTGGTTAAGATGGTTGTGGTAGATATAGTGAGGCACGTCATGGTTTGTTATCAAAGCTGACCCCAAACGTACCTGTGAGTAGAGTTGATGAGTGGGGAAAGACTGGAGGAGTCAGTGGTAGCTCAGGCTCCAGAAAAGTCATAGGCAAAAGGAACAACATATTGTTAGGTAAGATGAGCTGAGATTTGGAAAGATTGGGAGTAGACCAGTTGGACCTTCAGGGCCGCCATGTGGCTGAGAGAAGGGCATGAGAGGTTAATGTTGGAATTCGCTACTTTACAGATATTCAGTTAAAGTTGTTTTATATGGGTCAGAGATCACTTTTTTCTTTTATATCAGAGATATTATTGTACTTTTATAATCATTACAGTGGTCTGGAGAAAGGCATAATTGAAACAAAACTGAACATAGAAATATCATTTATGAAAATTGTTATCAAAGGGATTAAAGAATTCATTTCTTATAACTAAGAAACTGCACATTTGTGCCATCTCTGTTCTTGGGGGCCTTAAAGAATTTACTGTTCTAACATATGAATAGTCTTGAATTTGAATGTAAAATGTGAGATTAAGTCATTGATAGAGATGTGAGATTTCGTGTTAAAATACTATTCTAGAATCCCTCAATCTCTACTATCTTTGTATAATAAAGTCTTTCCCAAAACTAAACAGATTGATAGCTTATCCAATTCATTGCTTATAAGTCATTTTAACTTTTGCCAGCATCAATAAGGATTCCCAAGTTAATAGCTGCTGAGACAGGGAAAAATAGTCTTTTCTAGGGAAAAGTACTCTCCGCGGTTATCCAATAACAAGTGGCCTACCTTAAGAACGTTTACATATGGATCAACACTAAATGGAGTCAGTAGGCTTATATTTACTCATATATCTGTATGCATATATAACAATAATAATTAAAGAAAAGAGGCCATGAATTTGAGAGGGAGCTCAGGGACATAGAAAGAGATAGAAAGATATGGGGAAATAATATAAAGGCAATGCACATATATGTACTATAAAAAAATAATTTTCACTAACAAATGATGTCACTTCCAACTTTGAGGTTCAGCGCTGTAAAAAGAACTACCACTTTGTGAAATCTCTGAGCAAATCTGTGTTTCTCAATCTGAAATCCTAAATGAGCCCAAATACATGCAGTTTTCTTTGCTTCAAAAAAAAAAAAAAAAGAAATGGCTCAATAGTGAAGGTACAAAGGTGCTTGCCACAAACCCTGACAACCTGCGTTCAATTCCCTGGACCCACATGAAAGAAGGTAGGATCCAACTTTCACAGGTTAGCTGTGGCTTATTTGCATGTGCTGCCCTCATACACAGGCACACGCACCATGATAAATAAATAAATGTAATGAAGTTACCCTATAGGTGAAACCAAACTAAAAATACAGAAGAGCAACGAAATGTGGCTGAAGAGGAGGAAAGTCAGATACATAAGAGGATGTCATCGTCCAGGTTAGATTTATGAGACTAGGACAAAGAAACTCTACCTTGTGAAAATGATTTGTGGGCCACACAGAGCATCATACAATTTATCACACAAGTTGCTGCACTTGGACACATAGACAGCTGAGGGATACAGGGGAAGAAAAGCATCCGAGTGCCGAGAAATTGGAGTGGCTATAAAAATCTGCTTGGATACACAAGGCCTGCAAAGCTTGTGGGACACAGAGGAGAGATGGCTGAAACACCAAATGGAGAAAACCAGACAGCTCTGAGAATTGATTTGTAGTTCTCCTCCCAGAAGCAGCTGATGATACAGAGATGGATGAAGCAGACACCAAAAAGGTTTGCATAGCAAGACCAGGGACAGACAAGAAATGCCCTTAACATTGACATTTGATCGATCTGGATTCTTTTCATTTTTTGTTGCTTTTCAGTGATCAAGAGTTCGTAGGGAATTCTTTGTTACATACGAAGAAGTCCACACCAAATCATGGGAACTCTCTTGGGGAGATTTATTGTAATAGCCATATGTAAGACTGGAGTAATAGAATTATAGTAAGTGGAGACCAGGCTTAGAACTGGAAGTTAGACTTCCAAGATCTTCTACTCTGATCCTGCAGGCACAATAATGGATGGAGTCAGAGTCTGGGTCTCCCATTTCTCTTTCGTCTAGCCTGGAGTCAGCACAGCCTCATCTGTCTCTCCAGTTCAAGAAGGATTTATTCTCTGGCATTTTGTATGCCACCCGATTTTTCTGTTCACTCACTGTAAAAGCAGGGGACAGAGTACAAATACGCAATAATTCGTCTTTATTCCTCAGACCACCAGACTGCATTTGCTGACTTTGCTTAGGAGAAGCAAGTCTCCTTCTACGTGCAGATTTCATGGCTGGCCTTGTTGGCAGCTTCACATACCCAGCTGGCTGCCTGCGGCATTTACCATGGCAGTCACAGCCCCTGGCTCTAAAGATGGAAATAGCCTAAGCTCAAGTTGTAATTAGCAAGGACTTTGGTCCTGAGTCTGAGGTTCCTAAGCAACAGACTAATAGCCTATTAAATGTTACTGGCTGTACGTCTTTTCCTCCAACCACACTATGGTGTTTGTTGCTGAGGCTCTGGGCTCTACATGCCCATCTGCTAAAATGGCAAAGTGCCCTCTTGCTTTACATTTGGAATATTGCCCATGGCCAAGGTTTCCAGGCCATGACAGACACACACAAATCACTGGAGGGTTAGATCTGTTCTAGCAATGTCTCCTCTGGCAGCCACCCATCTTGTAAGGCAAGAGGTACACCTGTTGAACGTCAGCTGCCAAACAATGTGACAGTTGGGAATGGAATGCAGGGGAGACAGCTGCCACGAAGACAGGTTATGCCATATGTCAAGCTTACAGTGTCAAAATCTCCCAAACCTTTTTGTGAGAGAAGAGGTTTTTGCCAGAGGGCACAAGCAAAGTTTAAAACTGCAAGGAGAGCCAACTGATTAAGAAACCTCAGGCGTATATGGACAGCAACAGGCAGCTCTCACGGCAAGCCTCTCCTAGCTGAGACGTGCAGGAAGCAGATGCCAATAAGGTCAACTCAAAGTGCTGCAGTGACTCCTCTAGACTATCATACAAGAGGAGAGCTGAGGGTCCAAACCCTTATTTTTGTACCTGAAACCTATAAGCGGTCTTTTCTGACGGCCTTGGATCTAGCCGCTTGGCACTCAGACAAGCACACCAATGTCCACAGCTTGCCTGTCTCCTTATTCTCTTGCCAGCTATAGGGATGACCTAAGTGACATTCAAGGGCAAAGCATCCGTGAACACTCTCCACTCATATAGACCAAGAATAGGATGAGAAAGGAATCATTTGATTTTAAAATGAAAATGTTAGTAGTTATTCAATATGTTTGATGACATCAAAGCCCTTAAATTTTTCCATGAACAACATAGGTAGACTAATTGAGAATATATATGCAAGCTTAGTATTGAAAATAAGCATGCAGCTTTGCCACTCATATGACACTGTGAGGTATCATCACCCCTAATGGCATATGATAATTGACAAGTCACTCTCATTATTAATTCTGATAATCTAACATCACATTGTAAGGCTAGTTAATATTTTTTACCCCTAGGAATGCATGCTATGCCTAGATACAGTCTTGAGTCTTGCAAGGAACAGAGTGTTACTCAGGTAAAGAATGAAGTCTCTTTTCACTTCTACTCTAGCAAAGGGAAAATATTTTGTCAGGGACTAGGGGAAAGGAGTCTTTCAGATTTTGTTTGTGAGTGCTAGTAGACAGCAGACATCCTAGTAGCAGGGAATCTTTCTCTCTTGATCCCAATTACAAAGCTGATGTCCGACAGAGAAGGTAGCCGCCAAATCTGCCAACGAAACGGCAGAGGCAAGACAAAGACCTGGCATTCTCTCAACATAGACATTTATCTCTGGTAAAATTAACAGTCGTCTGGCACACAATTTTCCCCAAAGGACAAAGTGTAATATTCTTGCACACTTAATACATGCACACACAAATTTTTAAAAATAAAAAAGTCAATCAAACAAGCAAAAATTTAGTGTTAGGAAAACTCAAACATCCCTCCAGGACATGGTTGCTTTCCAGAGCCACCAGGGCCTGTCACTCACTTTCTAAAGACTTCCTCAACAGATGAACAGACTGTAATTGGGGATTTTTTTAAATTTTTTTCAAGCTAGGATTGAAGCAGAGCAAATTAGATGATGGATGCCAGAGAGATGTTGTTCTGGGAGACAGACCAGTGACATTTGTTTCGCGGACTCTCTGGTTCTGCATTAGTGTTCTCATTAGTTTTTGTTTCTGTTAGTGGATTTGAAATGGTATCACTACTCCCAGTCATGCTCTCCTAAGGAAAGGTTTCTATTTCTTCTCTCAGAAAGTGTGATCAGTCACTCAGCATCTCCCAAGTTTTCTGAGTACCTTCCTCCACCACCAAGTTTACACATTTTCTCAATGATTAATGAAACGCCTTTAACGAGATGGCTTTATTTACTAATGAGAAAGTCTTTTAATTGGCTTGAGATGAATGCGTCTTTCCAGGTTTCCTTTATCTCCTCCCAAGGCACTGTAACATCCTTATAATTAATAATTACCTCGAATCAAAGGACCTCATTTATTCACTAGAAATATGGCCTTGGAAAACAAGAGAGGATCGTAAGTGATGCTTCCTGACCGGGGAGGAATGTGCTGCAGAGCTGAGATTAGGCTGATTAGAACAGAAGGCTCCAGAGAGCATTCTTTCCTCTTCCAGGAGTTACGTGTCCTACCAGCTAGCCCTTTGCATCTCATTTCTGTGCCTTGCTACCTCCCTTTCTGCATCTAGATTAGAAAGTTGAGCTTTTTTTTCACATATATGTGATAGATATATATATATATATTCATGTTAAGATATATGTGGGTGTATTTGTGTGTGAAGATGATTGTGTACATGTGTGCACATGCATTTGGTGATTTGATGCCCTGAGCTGACTTTGCAAGTCTTCCTTGGTTGCCTCCCATCTTCTTCATTGAGGTTGGGTCTTTCAACTGAACCTGAACCTTGCCAGTGTTGGTTGATCTAGCTGATCGACTTGCTGTGGGGATCCCTGATCTCTGCCTTTCACGTGCTGGAATGGCAGATGAGTTTTCATGCCTATCTGGCATTTGTATGTGTTCTCTGGTTTCAAAACTCCTGTCCTCATGCTTGTGTGGAAGCGCTTTATGTACCGAGCCATCTCCCCAGCCCTTAGACAATGCCTGATAATCGATTATTGTGAGTTCAGCATCCAGTGCTGTTACAAAACTTCCAATGCTCAGTGCAACTCACAGTAGATAATTTATCCATTCATTAATTATAGACCATGATGGGCAAGCCACTGCATCTGATCTGCAAATAATATGCTAATTGCTAGGTGAGTAAGCTGGCAGGAATGTTGTAGACAGAATGTAGATCTTTCCTCTTTCCTTTTAAAACTTTGTTACTTATATCTTTCTTATATCTATTCAATAGACTTTAACTTCTGTAAACACTATTGTGTTCATGACAACGAAAAATCTATCAGTGATGAAGGATGTGGGAAGGACATAGAGCACAGATGAATGGCTCATGGTTGTCTAAGAAATGCAATGAATTTACTAGTCTGGCTGGATGTAGTGACTCAACTACAAACATAGGCTCACACAGTGAATGGAAAGGGTTTGAACCTTATGAAATGAAGAGGAACCATCTACTCATCCATCTTCAAGTGTTGCTTTAAAATAGTTTCTTGAATTCTTTGAGAATTTTATGCAATTTATTTTGATCATATTCACCCAAAAAACTCCCTTCAACTCCTAGGTCCACTCCAATTCCCACCTCTTCCAACCATGTCCACTTCTTAAGTATTGACCAACTCACTGACGCTGCTCACATACTCCCAGGTGTGGGGCCATCCACTGGAGGTTGGTAGACTCCCTAGGAGTCAACCATTTAAAGAAAACAGATTCCTCTTCTGAATGACTCACAAAAATGGCTTTTTAAAGAATAGAGACCATATAGGCAAAGAGGCAGGCACGATCACCTTGGTGTGTAGCAAAGGGCGTGTAGAACTGAAGGGTTTGGGGCTCTACACTATGATTAGTGACTTGAGTACTCCTTGCTCTTAGTGCAGCAGAGACTTTGAGAAGACACGGAAATGGCACACTTACAGATGAGAAATCTGTGCTAGAGGAAGGAAGAATGACAGTTAAAGGCTGTTGGAAATGTCAGAGTGTGAAGAGAAGACTGAAAAAAAAAAAACAGTGGGACACACTGATGTTAGAGGGTTCCTCTGGAGAGCAACACAAACTCTAAATTTCTGAAATGCCCCAATCGGGAAAGAGTGCTAGGCATGTCAGTGTTGAGAGAGAGTTGAGACGGGAGCCGGAAGAATGAAGGAGGTGCTGGCCTCCCTCTGAGGCCCTCTGCTGTTCCGAAGAACCCCAGGAATGCTGGGCATCAGCTTCAACTGGGGTGACAAAAATTCAGCAGCTACCTCACAGCAAAGGGAACTGTCGTCAAAGGGAACAGCCAGCCATACCTCAGACTAGAGGCTGATACTGAGAATACATTTTGTAAAGGCAAAAAGGAGGATGCACCAGCTGAACAACTTATCCATGCTGCAAATGGGTGGGCAGTGAACAGAGAGTTCTCAAAAGACGACTCACAGATGGCCAGGGCATATGTATCAAGGTGTCCCACGCCAGGGAAAAGCAAACAAAACTACTCTGAAATTCCATCCCACCTCAGCATGGCCAAGGCCAATAAAACAAAGGGCAGCAAACACTGGTGAGGATGTTGAATGAAAGGAACCATCGGCACTGCTGATGGGAGTGTACACCGGCACAGCCACTGTGCAAATCCGTAGGAAGATTCCTCAGAAAGCAAAGGATACACCTACCCACTGCCCCTCCCAGGAACATCACTCCAGGAAATGTACTCAGAGGACTCTCAGTCTTCCTGCAGGGATGCCTGCACTTCCACGTGCCTTGCTGCGTGAGTCACAGTAGTTTAGAACTGGAAACAGTCGACATGACCATCAACAGACGAACGGACAAGGAGCATGAGCTGTGTGCATAAAGAAACAATGACCTGACCACAGGAGGTATTATTTGCAGGAGAATGGATGAATGACATTACTTTAGGTACAATAAGTGAGGCACGTGTTTTCTTTCACATGTGTGTCCTAGATTTTAACACACGCACTCAAGCTGTTTGTACTCTCTGTGTGTATGAAGGGAGAAGGAGGACTGTGAGGGGGAGAAAGAAGTCTTCAGGTGAGGGGAGAACAAAATAGAACACAAAGAACATTAAGAGCAGAAGGGACTGATTGGCGGGAGGGGGCCAACAGGTCACTGGACAGATGAGGAGGGAGAACAAAGCAAGAGGGTAAGCAAGAACATAGTATGTATGAGAACACCATGATAAACCCCACTACTTTGTATGCTAACTTAAGAAATGAATTAAAAAGCATCAAGGGAGCAGTTACTGTTCTTGCAGAGGTCCTGAGTTCAGATCTGAGAGACCTCATCAGACAGCCCACAACTGTCTGTAACTCCAGCTCCAGGGTAACCACCACCCACTGTGCATACGTGGGGCACATGAACTCACAGAAATGTACACACACAAAGATAATAAATAAATGAGAAATCTATGTGGAACAGTGACACCTGATGCTCTCTGTGGCTGCCGACACGCTGTGGGACCACCCTCCTCCCTCGGTGGTACCTGGGGATTTGAGTAACAGGAAGTAATGAAGACATGATATGAGGGATAAAACGGCATTAACTGGAGAGTGTGTATGACTCCCCAGAGAGTGCAGTCTGCAAGAATATACGACAGGACTTAAAGTCTGTGGATGGTTAGGCACACACTGAAGAGAAGACACAAAATGAATAACTCATTGAAAGACTACAGCATTATGGTATTATTCTTCCTATGATATGGGAAGGAAAATGCCCATGGTTTTCCCTTTAATTTGAGTTAGGGGGTTTGGAGTAGCTCTGTAGATGGTGAGATAGTTACTCAATATTTGTGGGGTACATTCAGGGATGGATCCTGTGGTAGTTGCTTGGAATCCACTGGGAGAGACGTGGGAAGGCTATGATTGAGGTCTAAGTACTGGAAAATTGGGATGGGGTGGGGTGAAGCCGGAGCCTATGCAGGAGCCTAGAAATGTGGACACAGGATAGTTACTTCTGATACAGACAGGTTTGTGGTGGCTAATACTGCAGACTTGGCAGGCTCTAAAGTTGTCATGGAGACAAGGCATGCCTGTGCGGGATTAACCAGAATAAGTTAGGTGAGGTGAGAAGACTCATCTTGCCTCTGGACAGCACCATCTGTGAGCTGGGCTGCTGGACTAATGAGAAGAAAGTGAACTGAGTCCCAGTCTGGATGCACTGTTTCTAGCAGCACGTTGTTCTTGCTACCACACTTCCTTGCCATAATGGCCTTTCCCTTGAATTCAAAACTGAAAGAAATTTTTGCTCTTTTAGCTTACTTTGGTCATGGATTTTGTGGAAGGAATGAGGAAAATAACTGACTCAAGTCTATTTCATGGTAACCTTTCTACCTACAGTTTCTCACCATCCCGTTTCTCCCATCTTTCAAAGCTTGTTTGCAGAAGAGGTCTGATAATCTCACATGAATAAGTAGAGGGCCGACAGAGCATACTTGTTAGTATAGCCACATTTTCTACATAGCAAATTCCATTTAAAATGCTCAGCACACTGCTAGGTTTTGCAGTGTGCGGATAGCACAAGTACCAGTCATAGGAATAAAAACAAAACTCATGCCGTTGAGTGCAATCATCATTACTAACTTATCTTGAGAGTAGGGCTAACCTGGTAAGAGAAGCCACTGTCATGGGGTGACAATCTTTTTGTGGGACTCTGTAGGTTAGTTAGCATGCAAACACCAAAGTGCTCATCACACAGAAAAGCCTCACCTGGTATGTTGTAGTTTGCACGTGAGCACCCCTGAACACTCCTCTGTTCGTACTTGTAGTGTTCAAAAGGCCACCATTATTTTGGGAAGGTGGTGGAACCTTTAGGAGATGGAGCCTTACTAGAAGAAGTGGTCCCCTATGGTCATGCCTTGGGGTTGTATAACTTAGCCCCACTTTCTCTGCTCCCAGATTCCAGGCTGAAGAGTTGACCCATCTCCCTCACAGCTGTGCAAAAGCTTTGCTTGCTATGCCTCCAATGGCAAAGAAAAGAAATGTGCCCTCCCTTGACTTGATCTTTGTCAGACATTTTTAATCACAGCAAAGAGAAATGTAACTACTACACCATGTAAAAATTATAGGACATTTTAAAAACATTGACACCATTAGCTAAAACCACCAGTCGTGGAAGGAAAAGTTAGAATGATGGTGGTTTTATAGTAATGGATGTTTCAACGTTTAAATTCTTCTGTGTTTAATTGAGTCATAATTCTGTTTTTGTCACTTGTGAATTCTAAAACTGGAATAAATTATCTTTTCTAACTCTGAGATTAATAATTAAAGAATGGGAAAGAACAATGGTGTTTCTCTCAAGCAGTTGTTTGGTGTAGGAGGAGAAGGCACCTCATAGCAACAGGCTTGAAATGTTCAGCATAGTGTCTGAGGCAAAGTCAGTGCTGGACAAGCATTGATACAATGTCAAACTGTAGTTAACTGAGGATTAGAATCTTCAAGTAATGTAGCTAGGCTACAATAAACGACAGTTAATTCATTCATTTAAAACTTATAACTGGGAAAATATCCACCAAAGATTTAAGCATTATTTTCTTATTATTTTGTATGTTACAATATTGAATTTGGAAATACAAATATTGAGTTCGGAAAACACCGGGAGGCATTTTATCCTCACAAAATCCTGGATTCTTAGTGATTTTGAGATACAATAGGATACAAACTGAGTGCACACACATCTATGACCATGCAACGCTGTGAGGAATGTATTTCGGTGTAAGGGGTTCCTTCTGCTCCCCATACCATATGACTTAGGAGTCAGCAGGCCAAAGCTGGAGCAACTAGGAGATAATGGCAGGACTGAAAACCAGGCAGCTGGGATGCTGACCTATTCCAGCTGGGGCAGGAGCCTCGTTAACTATCTTTAATACCGCTATGAATGAAAAAAAAAAAGTCAAGATAATTTAAGATCTTTATACACTTTTTAAAGTTCTGTTTAAGCAAAGTGTTATCACTATCAGGAGAGAAGAGAGAAAAAAGGCTCGATCAATAAATAGGAACAAAGAATAATGAATCAGAGGCGGTACCTTCCATGGCTTCAGGAGCAGAAATTACAAAGCTCTAGGCAGCTGCCACACTGAAAGAGGAGGGCAAAGATTTACATGTAGGAGACTTTGTAAAAAAAAAAAATCCATCAGACGAAGTAATTAAAACTACAAATTTTAATTGGAATTAATAGGATTGGGTTGTTGAATAAAAGGTCTGAGGTAAGAAATAACCTTAGTCTTTTCCTTCCTATCAAAGACAGAAATGAATGAGGAAGTCCTGGCTGTTAATCACGTCAGGCTTTCCAGCTCCTTCATTGAATCCGTAATGTCAGAGCCCAGGGCTTTGAAGATCAACCATCTAACAGTGCCATTTAGATGAAGACACTAAGGACGGGGGTGCCAATGTGTGCCATGACCAAGGTCATGTACTGGGCCAGTTCAGGATTAGGTACTACCACTATATCTTATCAAATACGAACATTTTTTGAGCACATGCTGTTGTTGTTGAGGGGTCATGCTGTTCAAGGAATGAGCTGGGGGGCTAGCTGTTCATGTCCAGGTCATCTGGAAATAGGTAACTGGGCAAAACCATCTTGAGCAAAGAACCCATGACTGAAATCGCACCTCAGTGTTCCTCAGAGCTGGAGTGATCAGGAAATGTTAGGAAGAACCGTTCAGTGAGGCACAGCTAATGTGAGGGCTGCTACCCTGTGTCCCTGGCTGCCCTCAGATTCTCTCTGGTTCCCAGAAGGACATTTTGTGCTTCATTGCGTAATGACTCTTTAGCGAAGTAATTACCCTCTCTGTTTTGGTATAAAAGAGAAATAATTATTTTGATAAAGACACTAATGAGATGTAACCGAGTGACAAAAGGTCTGTTTCACAAACATCAGTGGAGCAGTTAGCTGCCCAATGAAAAGGGAACTCCGAACCTTGCCAGTCAATATCCAAAAATTAATGTAGGACAGATCCAAATCTAAGTGTGAGGCTTGGAGGGAAGCAGTAAACATTTTGAAAAATATCATCTTTGCACATGAAAGCAACATTTTAAGTAGCGTCTAGCCTTTGATTGTGTTCATTCAAAGTAACCTAAGCCTCATAATTACTCTTAATCTGTTTTTATGCAATTGATTTCTTAGTTGTACCTATCTGCAACACTGGGTCATTGATAGTTTTCTGAAAAAAGTTTAATGTAATTTTATTTGTTCATTTTCTTAAAGCTGTCTGCAGCCTTGCAGTTAATCTGCACATGCCAGCATCCTTAGCTGACTCTGTCAATCATATTTTTAGGGGGATTTTCTATATTGTGTGCAGAGGTACTCTGGATGCTTGGAGGAGTCATTCTAAATGAACTATATTTTCAATAGTGATTTTCCATTGTGTGCCAATGTTTCAGTCCAAGTGTTTTTATTGTATTTTTTTTTTTGCTCTGGCTTTATTTATGATTCTCCTGTGTGCTTCCAGGACCAAATCCTGCTGACCATTGTTGCTCTCGTTATTTTTCACGTGATTTCATTGATATTAGATATTAGCCACGGTGATTCATCTTAGTTTCATTCCAGTTTGGTGCAGAGCCTGAATATACCCAGCCTGAAATGAGAGAATCACTGAAGGAAAGACTCCGCACTGTTACTGAAGTCAAGGCATTTCCTAGAGCAATCCCAGAAGTTTGCAGTTCCATCTGTATGCCTTGACGTTGTTAGTGCTGCGTTCACTCAGTTAACACTCTCAGCCCCATGCTGTCATTCTGTGGGTTTTGTGCAATACTTTTGTTCAATATTGTCAATAAAAACCTCAAATTGATTTTGAGAAAGACAACTTCTAGAAGACTTTCATGGCTATTCGTGGTTTCAGGCCCTGCTGTGATGAGTGATGGCGTGGAATGCACAGTTGGTCGACTTAAAAATGATTTTTAGGATTAGTAATTTCTTCCTGAAAAGTATAGCTGAACCACTCTGCATGTCTTCCACATGAGACCTGTGGATGTGCTTTTATTTACACAGATGTGACTACATTTGTAAATTTTTCTCTTTGATTGCGGTACTAGGAGTTAACCCAGAGCTTTGCACACACTAGGCAAATACTCTACCACTAACCCAAGCTCCCTTTAACAAACTTGAGGCAGCCTCAAGGTATCCTGTAAAGACGTTGAACTTGTAACACTCCTACCTCAACTTCTGAAGTAGCTGGCCTATACCCATAAACCTAGGCCGCAAATCTTGGCAATATAACCTTTCTGTGAGCTAACAGAAAAACTCAGCGATGATTATGAGGAAGAGAAAAAGGAAGTAGCACAGAAAGGAAAGATTAAAAATTCTAGAACAATGTTGTTGTGCTTACCCGGAAGCCAGACAAAAGCTCAGGCAACAGTAGCTCACTCACAGGGACATTTGCCTCCGGGAATGAGAGACTGTCACCTCTTCATGTGGGCACAAGCCTTGTTAGCTGTTTTGCTTTCAGTTGGCCTATCTCAGAGCAGCCTGAAAGCCCATCAAGGTGTTTGTTTCTGCTTATATTTATGGACAGGGAGATGGCTCTTCCCCCATAACTAATGAGCATCTAAAACTAGAGTATGGAGTTTTAAGGGTGTCCAGATGTTGTTTACCAATGCTGTCACTCAGCCTTGGGAGCCGGAATCCTTCCTACAGGGTAGCATCACTCTGAGAGTTTATAGTTGCATTAATTATCTTTATGTGATGCTAGACAAGACCCAGTTCTCAACCTCAGCTTGTTCTTCATAATCAGAATTTCCTCGGGCATTCTATGTGGACAGATAACACTGGGATAAAGTTCTTAGGAGGCAGAGAAGCAATTGAACTTAAATTTTCCTATATTAAAGCAAAACATTTACAGATTCTCAATTAATACAATAAAATTTGAGCCATGATGATTTTGATCATGGAATAGTGGGCCCTTAAAGATGAAACAAACCATGTAAATGTGAAGTATAGGAAGCTGCTAATTTATAGGGGTTCCAATGAGAAAGTAAACTAATGACGTCAAGAGAAGCCTCAAGTAAGTTCAGGAAAATCACACTGAACCCTAAACCTAAAGACAAAGGAAAGAATAAGTTGTAGAATAAAAATGAGGTATCAGAAACTTAAAAACAAAATAAAAACTATGAATTAAGTAATTATTATCATTACCATTTATTATTATTTTGCCTTTTTGCTACTTTTTCTATATCAATGGATTTTTAAAATACTCTAATTTCATGCAATGTTATATATTTTGATCAGGTTTACCCCCACTTCAGCTCCTCCCAGGTTCCCTCCACCCTCACATGATCCATCTGGCTTTGGGGCCTCTTCCATTTTTTCCTTATTTTCATAGCCCATTGAGTCTAACTGGTGCCATATATGCTCATGGGTGTGGGACATCCACTGAACCATGGTCAGCCTAGCAGAGCCACACCCCCAAAAAAGCTAATTCTTTCTCCCTCAGCTTCCATCAATTCTCAGTAGCTCCTCAGCGAGAGGTAGGTTTGGTGGGTCCCTCTCTCCCTCTATGAGAAAGTTAACTGGTTTAATTTTGTGCTGGTCTTTGGTAGTCACTCAGTTTTCTTCCAGTTACTTGAGCCTCATAGATTCTTCTTTAGTCTATATGATAGCAGGTAGTACCTTGTCTATTTGTCCAACATGGTGTCTATAAAACAGTGTCTCTCTCCACATAGCAAACATGCTGTTTGATAAATAACAAAATTGATATATAAATCTGGGACCATTATAATCTGAACTTTTATTACAGAAAGAACTAATCATTTAGCATCATATTTAGATCTTGCAACAACTGGAACAGCAAGGAATGATGGGAATTAAATGAAGAAAAGCCACCCAAGTAGAGAGTGAATAATTATCACTAAGAATTAGGGAAGTAAAATAAATTACTAATGTCACAAACTAGTGACACAGAGATAGACGTACAAGTACCATCTTCCTGGACCGTGTAACAGATGCCTTGTATGGGGAAAGAGACTTTTCAATTGTGTAGTCCTGGCTGGTCTACATGAGCACTAATTAGATGAGCCATAAAAGATACTTCCCCTGCTAAGGTCAGGGCCAGAAGACATGATGGTTAAAATGGCCAGAGAGATGGAAAATACTGCTTTGGAGGACTAAGTACCCAGGAGAAAAACCTCCAAAAGCTGGAAAATTTTGGGATGGGTCCTTTACCATCGTCTCCACAATAAACACAAACATTCAGACATATGGATTGTGGGTCAGGATGACATATGTCAGATCCTCAATTGTTCTGAGCCCTCCAGTGTTTGTTGGAATAGTAACAGGAAATGAATCCAAGGCTGACAGTAGACCCCCAAGAACTGCTCCTCTCTGCTGCATGACTTTATCTTCCACAAGCCCAAATCCTCCTGAAGTTAGTGTTCAACCGCATGGCTTTGCTGAGACAGAAAAATGTTTCCAGAGTTGTGGAGATGAAAGCAAACCCAAATAAGACACGCACAACTGATTCTTTAGATTGCCATCAACTTTTAATATTCAGAGAAAGATAATGATGCCATGAAACAGGACTACTGAGCATCCAAGAGAAGGGAACAGTTACAGTGTGTTTTGAGCAGGTTTCAAGTATATCCAGTTCCTCTCTAGTATTATCCTGATGAGAGAACGCTCTGTACCAGTTATAAATTCTGGCTCTGTAATGCAGTTTATAACTTTGTCCTGGAGAACTCTTCAGTGGACACTCTCTGTTTTTCTTTCTTGTTTGTGTCATATTTTTTCTTTTCATATGGTATCTGCAAAACAAAACAAAAACAAAGAGAAAATAGAAAAAAGAAATCACAACATTTAACATGTTCTGGTGGGATTTTATAAAAGAAGTGAATTGATTAAGCCAGGTGGCACTTGCCTTTAATTGAAATGTACAGAAGGCAGAGACAGGTAGAGCTTTGTGAGTTTTTAGGACAGCATGGTCTGCACACTGAGTTACATAATAGGATTGCATAATAGAACCCTGTCTTAACAAAAGGTACATGTATTAATAGGAAAAGTCTTAAAGGGTATACAAATAAAATAATTTTAATTTTGGCATTGTAACACTGAATTTAAGAATATTTAATAGAGATGTATCAATCAATTAGCTCAAGAAATATTGAACACTTAAATTAAAATCTAGTGCAGAAAGCCCTGCCTGAGTAATTGCAATTAAATAACAGAGACATTTTCAGGCTAAGGAGCAACACAAGTTTCTCATTATTTATATCTAAATATCTGTGATTACAGCATTTCTGAACACAGGGGGAGATCATGGTACTTATGAGGAAATGATCTTAGAATTATTATTATTTAAAGCATACCAGGGCAAATCATGCAATGTATGTGTACGAGTTAACTTCAGTCAATACTACAGTAGTCCACAATCAAGATATAAATGACAGCAGGCCATGTATTTAATTGCCTTAATCATGGCTTTACAATCTTGAACTTGTTTTTAGTATACATCAATAGCCCTATCAAGACCACACTGGAATGATTATGAATTAGCTTCCTGGAGATCAGGAAAAACACTTTCTGTTGGCGAGGTAAATGGTGCTCAGAATGAGCCATGATATGCATGGCAAGCTTGGGCAAGCTGGGGTAATGTATCTTTATTTCAAACCAGATCCAAATATCATCTCACCTTTGATAAAGCAGAGGGTAAGCTGTACATCATTTAATTACCCAGACAAGCCTCTTTACTCTTGAATTACTGACACTATCTGGCATTGTGTTACATTCTGAAATCACAGAACATGGATGAAAAAATTAAAATCATAGTATTGATAGGTCTCACTGTCCAGGAAAGGGAACATTTGGTGATAAAATAAAAAACAATGCTTCACCTTAACTTGTTTAATTAGTTCCCCTGTAAATTAAATCTTAGAAAGCATGTATTATTATAGACTTACTGATGCAAGCCTTTAGAAATAAGTTTCTGTGCAGTTCAGTGTGTGTGTGTGTTACAGTTGTAATTTGATGTCATCTGGTAGTTTTTATCTGCTCTTGACTGACTGAGGATGAAGACAATGAATGATATTGTGGCTTTCCTAGTCATTTCATTCTCCTAAAATGTTCCGGTTGACCTTGAGTTAGGTGCTTTTTTTTTTTTTTTTGTACAAGTCAAGAGTGTAGACACAAAGTACAGGAGATGTCTATCAGTGTTGGGATCAAAAAATGTGAGTCTATTCCACTTTGTCTGAAGGTCAAGTTTGAATTTATTTTGCTTGCTCAAAGTTGTTGACAAGTATGGCTACACACCCTGACCTAAGGTGTGGTTACGTGGGGTTTTGGACATTAAAATGGCCCAGAGAGGTAGATCTCTCCATTCTGACCAAAAATCAGAGAATCAAGCACACTTCTGCTCTTTGTTTTGAAATAGGTTTGACTTAGGTAGTGGTTGCCTGCAGGATACTTGGTCTAGGATGTTTTCACAGTCCCAAACATCAAATGGTTTTCTCAGGAAATACAGCTTGATATCTCAAATATTGTAGTAAGTAACTGTTCTAGCTATCCTTTGTATCATGTTAAAGCAGTCTTTTGCCTTCTTTCCCCCTTTTGTATTAGGATATAAAAGTGTATGGAAAAAAATGCGAGTGAATCCAGCCCTCAGTTTTCACTGAGTTACCCTTCCATTACTATTCTGTGCCTCTGTGTTTCCTTTGAATCTCTGTGCCTCCTACTTAACATTCCTAATCCCCATGCTTCTATCCTGGATTGTATGAAACTGCTGTGGCTAGGATCTCAACAAAGTTACCCCCAAAATGTGGCTCTTAACATATTAGCTTCCCTCTGCCATACTGCTCTTCAGAGAGTCCTGAACCCTTTTTCATACACAGTTAAATATAAGCTCACTTCCTGTCCTGTTACAAGAACAGGAAATTAGGTAAATGAAAATTCTTTAGAGTTCAAATAGTATTTGTCCAGACATAGTAACTGTGGTAATTTGAAAGAAAATGGCCATGTAGAGAGTGGAGCAATTAAGAAGTGTAGCTTTGTTGAAGTAGGTGTGGCCTTACTGAAGGAAGTAGATTGCTGTTGAGGGCAGCTTTTGAGGTCTCTTGTGCTCAAGCTATGCCCAGTGTGGGATTCAGACTGCTTCTGCTATCTACAGATCAAGATATAGAACTATCAGCTCCTTCTCCAGCCCCATGTCTGTCTGCATGCCACCCACCATGACAATAATAGACTAAACCTCTGAACTGTAAGCCCACCTCAATTAAATGTTTTCGCTTGTAACAGCTGTCCTGGTTTATGGTGTTCCTTCCCAGTAATAGAAACCCTAACTAAGACAGAAGCTGGTACCAAAAACTGGGGTATTGCTGTGATAGGCCCAACCATGCTTTTGTTTAGAGGAATTTGGACATTGGGAGTTTGGGTTAGGAAAGCAGTGGAATACTTTAAGTGCAGCTTTGTAGACCACACAAATAAGGACATGGAAGACAGTGGTGCTGAGTGTCATTAGAACTGCTGGGGCTTGGCTCAGTGGGTTTCAGAAAAGGAGAATGTGAGTATATTCCCTCGAGATCATTCTTGTGATTTTTTGGTAAAGAATGCAGCTGCTTTTTGTTCTTGTCTGAAAAATATGCCTGAGGATAAATTGAAGAATTTTGGATTTAATTCCATTGGCAGAGGAAATCTCAAGGCAGAGTTTGCCATGTGTTTACTAGTGTTAACTCTAATGAAGATTTATAATGAAAAGGAACAAGCTGACCAAGTAAAAAAATATAAAATATATAATATGAGGAGAAAAGGAGCATCAGAAAATTTAAAGGAATGCCAAGTCCTGTGTTCCAGGGGATGAAAGGATTAAGAAATGGGATATATGAAATGGTGACTTCAGGCCAAGATCCCACCCAGCTATGTTTCCAATGTGTGAGAAGGAATTCAAAATCTTAGAGCCGAGTGTGTTGGTACATGTCCACTCTACAGGCAGAGCCTGGCAGATTTCTGAGTTTGAGGTCACCTCCATCTACAGATCCAGTTTTAGGACAACTAAGCAGTGAAGGAAATGAGTGAAAACAGAAAGTTTATGAAGATGTAATTGAATGAGGGGCCACGTTCCAGCCCCAGCAAGTAGCAGAACACATCTTATTCAGCCACATGGCTCTGGCTTTAGAGACACGGATACAAGAAAAGGGATATAGAATCTTTCTGTGAATAAGAAAATCCATTGAGGCCAGATATGTGTCAGGGGTGTCCCTGAATGGTGGCCTAGAGAGACCATTGTGCGAGGCTCTACAAATGAAGCCTGAACCCCTTGGAGACCCAAAGATGCTGGGGATGCCAGAGCTGTGGGATAGCTGTCAAGCAAAGCTGATAACAGGAGTGTAACCAGCCAAAGAGAAAGAAGAATGTTGTAGCCAGCAGGCTGAAAGGAGTTGGTGATCTAAAGAGTGTTTTGACATTAGATATGAGGATACCAAGTTTGGAGTTTGCCCTGCTGGTTTTTAACTTCTCTGGTCCAGTATTTTCTCACTATCCTCCCTTTCCTTCTTTTTGGAATGATAAGATATATTCTGTATATGGCAATGTTATGTTGGAAGTATGTGATCTGCTTTTTGACTTTGATTTTACATAGAATTACAATTAAGACATTGCAGGAATCTCAGAAGAGACTTGGAGCTTTAGACTTAAATAAGCTTGAGACTGTTATAGATTTGAGGGACTTCTGAAGTTTTTCTGAATGCAATTTTGCATTATTATATGGATACAAGCCTATGGGGACTGGGGAGTGGAATGTGGTGGTTTTTAAAGAAAGTATCCCTGTAGGGAGAGGTACAACTAGGTAGTGACTTTGTTGGAGTAGGTATAACCTTGTTGAAGAAAGTGTGTCACTGATAGGGGTGGGCTTTGAGGTCTCCTATGTTCAAGTTATGCCAATGTGAAACACAGATTGCTGCTGTCTACAGAGAGATGAAGATATAGAACTGTCAGCTCCTTCTCCAGCAGTATATCTGCCTACATGCTATCTGCCATGATAGTAATGGACTAAACCTCTGAACTGAAATCCAGCCCCAATTAAATATTTTTTTAATAAGAGTTGCCTTAGTCATGGAGTCTCTTTACAGCAATAGAAATCATAACTAAGACAATAACAGGCATACAATCGCACAATTCTTTCAGTGAGTGGCTGTTTAACTGGCAGAAAAGTCCTGAATTTGAGCTTGGGTTTGATGTCTGAATATATGTGTTGTGGGCCTATGATGGGAAAGTTTGTTACAAGAGCTAAAAAGTGGTCTTTCATAGACTTTAATTCACTTTTTTGTCAGGGTGATAGATAGTATGGGTCTACTTTATCTATGTAAGACTCCACTTTGAAACGGATAACACTAAAACTGATAGAAGAAAACATAAGCAGTATCCTGCAGGATATAGGTGTAGGGAAGGCTTTCTGAACAGGACTCCATCTGTCAAAAAATTAAGGTAAAAAAATTGACAGCTGCAACCTCATAAATATAAGAAGCTTCCATACAGCTAAGGAAACAATTAAGTAAAGGAATTACCCACAGAATGATAGGTAAATTTTATCAGCTGTACAGCTGATAGAGGATTAATATCCAGAATACACAAAGAACTCAAAAAACAAAGACTCAAAGAAACAACCCAATCAAAACCAGGCATGAAAACTAAACAGTGAGTTAAAGATAGAAGAAATGTAAATACAAATAAATACCTCAAAAAGTGTTCATCATCCTTAGCAATTTTGGACAAGCAAATTAAAACAACAAATTTCCTCTCAGAATGGCAAGGATCAGCAAAACAATTGACAACCAAAGCTGCTGAGGTTGCAGGGAAAGAGGAGCCTCATCTATTGCTGGTGGGAAGGAAGTTCATGCAGACTCTCTGGAAATCAGTGAGGAGCACTCCCACAAAGCGAAAAATGATTCTACCACAGGATTTAGCTATACCACCCTTTAGCATATGCCCAACAGAAGTTACAAATATTTGCTCAGTCACTTTCATTGCTACTCTAGATAGCAAGATATTCACAATGTCTTTGAAATGGAAATGTTCATTGGCTAACAACTAGATAATGAAAATGTGGTGCATATATACTATGGAATATTACTCAACTGTAAAGAAAAAATGAAATTATGAACTTTGCTTACAAATGGAACTAGAAAGAGTCATACTGAGTAGAGTTACCCAGACCCAGATAGACAAATGTCAGATGGTCTCTCTCATCTGGGGCTCCAGCTCCAGATATTCAGATATGAGTAGTGCCTGTTGTTTGAAAGACAAAGGCAACTTAGGTACTAAAGGCAGTTAGAACTCCATGATTTTGAAAGGTGCTATGTGTGGATATTTCCTTATACCCAGGTTCTCTGTTTGGGGTGGGAATATTGTGGGGAGGCTGAGACAGTGGATTCCAGAGTAAAGAGTGAAGAGAGTATGGCTGTGGACTCAACTGAATGTCTCACATTATGATTGACAGTTTGAGAAGAATGAATCAAGCAAAACCAAGGCTTAGAGAGTTAAATCTGAACATAAGTTAGTAGTTGAAAGCCTTTCCGTGTGGCTGTGCTTCATGGAACATCTGAGTGATAATGGCACTAAAGAATTGCTTATTGTTATCTGATATTTGAACTACTTTAGAGGCTTTGTATTTTATGTAGAAAATCCATTTATGGAAAGAATAAAAATCAGGAATCATAATCTAGGTACTTTTTATCTATAAAGGCAGTGAGTTTTTCCTTTCTTAAACTTCATAATGAATGCAATTCAAATCAAATGGCATCAAAAACATTCTGTACCATTTTGAATGCAATTAATTCTGGCATTGCTAATTAGCGGGGACCTTTTCTGTGAAACCAGGGAGGCATGTTTATTCGTGGAAATGTACTTCCCCATCTTCATTAAGGTTCTCCAACTGTTTATTTTTATTGCAAGCCATAAACATCATATTTATTGAAGCCGGACTTTAGAGAATGTATCATAGTCCTGTGTGATTGACAGTGCCTTTACATCCAAAAACATGTAAGCTGAAATAACTTTTACGTTGGATATTTTAGAATTGACTTTGCCCACATTTCATGACTACTTCATACCTTAGGAAACATTTTTTTTTCCATTTGACAATCCCCTAGTCCTGTATTGCTTAGTGTTTTCCTTCAGTTCTCTACATCTTGCTGCGTAGTATTGTCTGAGAGTCAGTCTTCCAGGAAGAACCCTTTGTGTCTGTGAATGGAACCTACATTTGTGGTTCATTTCCTGAGTCCTGGGAAACATTTTCTATGATATATATCTGTTGTTACTGAGTCTTGTTTTATAACTACAAAGAAGATAACAGCAATCCTACTTTATTAGAACTTGAATCTGAAAAAGGACTTGTAACTTGGCCATATTCACACAGTGTGGCTGGGTAGATGACAGCGAGGTTTTATGAACAGGTCAAAGTTTTATTATTGTATTATTTTGGCTTATTTTAGAGCAAGGGTTCACAGATAGGTTGCTGTCACACCCTACAAAAGACATTGGGCAATGCTAGCAGACATTTCTGATTATTGGGAACATACAGAAAATGTTGAGATTTGTCATAAGTAGATAGCAGGGATGTTGTTACAACTCTTTAATGCCCATGGGAGCACTCTCAGTAGATAATCACCGAGCTCCAATGTCATTGCAGAAATCAAGACTTCCGCTCTGGAGAACCATGAAGGTTGTTTAGCGGAACAGATTTAGAGTAAACTGAGGACGACTTTAACAATCTAATATGTACCAGTGTGATACTGGCTACTTTCATGGCAATGAATGTTTTGCCATCTTAAGTATCCAAATGCAGGCTTCATGAATCCTAATGTGGACTGCTGAAAGACATTGGCTGCTCAGGGACAGGTTGAGCAAAATGAACTCTCAGCTTCTTTCCAATTCTGATTTTTCCATCTTCCAAACTCCCTGTGCTCAAATAGATCAAGGCTTGTTTTTAAAATGTCACTGCCCAAGTTTGTAGCTTGCCCAGCTTTCATGTAAACAAGCTTAAAGAAAAGAGGAAGAAATGCAATTCTATAGAAACGATTTTTTTTGAAGAAGGAAATGACACTAAAATTGGGAGTGATCATGTAGACAGCAAGTTTATATTTTTTAAAGACACATTGGATAATACATGGCAATTACAATTTTAGCAGGTTGAGGTATTCTTAGAGAGGACTTGCCTATCCTGCAGGAAGACCTGTGTTCCATCTCTGCACCTCCAGCATGACAGAATAAAATAAACTAATGAAAGACATCTGGATCTAATCATTTATTGAATCTTCATCTAAATGCCAATAATCCAAAGTCTGTGTTTCTGTTTACCAGTTCTTCCAAAAAAGACTTTGATTCAAATAGTTGTTTTTTTCCTGGATAGAGCTACCACCTTAAATGGTCTCTCTCTCTTATTTAAATGCAGCTGTCTCTATTACTTAAACCAAGTACAGATTGCTGTCACTACTCCTATAAAGCATTCTATGAAATTCACATCAGTCCACCATGGGTTGCAAGATCTAGTTGACTGTTACTAAATTTTGTTGCAAAAACACAACTCTCACCTCAAAGGAGAAAACAGATAGTTTATTCTGGAGCCATATATGAATGACCACTGTCTGAGAAAACAGATATAGGTTACCGAATTCCATATTCCAAAGTAAGAGAACAAAGAAAATCATAAATCAAGACAGTTTGAAATTACATTTGAAATGAAGTAGGCAGTTATAACAAAGCAGAGAAAGCACAGCTAGAGGGCTCTGATGCAAGCTGGTGACTCTTAGACTGTAATTTGCTAGAGACTGGGTTTTAAGCTAACACATCCCAGGAGTTTTTCAAGTCACAGGATATTAGGTCTGACATAGAGGTGGACAAGCAATGGTTACTTAGAGGGATAAAGATCACCCAAGATAAATTGTGATTGGAGTCTTGATCTTCAACATTTCAACCTGTCCATACCACTGAAGTTTTATCCAGTTAGTCAGCCTTTGAAGACACAGGTTCCTCCCAGGGATTGTCATGCATGCTAGCAGAGCCCTGGAAGATATGGGCATGTAAACCTTGGGCACCTCTTAGGACGCCCTTCACATGTGCTCGTTAAAGTCTTGCATGTTTACACTTTCTTTAATAGGGATGACTATATGGAAAGATCCAGACCCTTACAGATACTGACTGATTAAAGCCCAATGAAGAGTTATTTGAACCAGCTGATAGAACATGAATATTATAAAAACAAACAACTAGCTGTAACTTTCAAAGGCTGGCTCCCACAAAGAAAACCGTGAACAACAGTTGAATTGAGTCTTTGAACTATCTCCCCTCCACAAATGTATGATATACAACATTTTCATGAGTCTAGAATTAGCCCAATGAGGGCAGCATTTTGGGAAGGTGGCACAAGAGAATTGAAAGGCTCTCTGAAAGAGCAACACACTCCAAGCACAACGGTTGCTGTGTGTCCACTTGCCATGCTCTTGATTTCCACTTCCAACCTTTATGAACATTTTGAAACAGCTCTGTAGAACCATGGCACTCATGACATCAGCCACCCAGTAGCAGCTGGTGTGTTAGAATAGTTGTCAGAGAAATGCAAATCAAAACAACTCTGAGATTCCATCTTACACCTGAAAGAATGACCAAGATCAAAAACACTGATGATAGTTTATGCTGGAGAGGTTGTGGGGTAAAATGAACACTCCTGCATTGCTGGTGGGAGTGAAAGCTGGTACAGACCCTTTGGATGTCAGTGTGGTGATTTCTCAGAAAATTAGGAAACAACCTTCCTCAAGACCCAATAATACCACTTTTGGGTATGTGTCCAAAGGATGCTAAATTGTGCCACAAAGACATGTGCTCAACTATGTTCATAGCAGCTTTGTTTGTCATAACCAGAACCTGGAAACAACCTAAATGCCCCTTGACTGAAGAATGTATAAGGAAAATGTGGTACATTTACACAATGGAGTACTACACAGCAGAAAAAAATGACATCTTGAATTTTGCAGGAAAATGGAACTAGAAAACATCATTTTGAGAGAGGAACCCAGACCGAGAAAGACAATTATCACACGTACTCACTCATAAGTTGTTTTTAAACATAAAGAAAACCAGCCCACAAATCACAATGCCAGAGAACCGAGACAACAATGAGGACCCTAAGAGAGACATACATAAATGTAATCTACATGGGAAGTAAAAAAGACAAGATCTCCTGAGTAAATTGGGAGCAAGGGGACCTTTGAAGGGAGTTGAAGGGAAGGGGAGAGAGAGGGAGGGGAGCAGAGAAAAACGTTGAGCTCAATAAAAATCAATTAAAAAAAAGAATAGATGTAAAGTTCCTAATATCATTTTTGGGGCATCATCAACACTGACTTGCCCTGTACTTTTCTGGAAAAGCTCCACTCACAACCCTTTGACTGGCTTCAGCCCATTCAGTCACAACTGGCTTAGCTCTAGTGCTTTGGTTGAAAAGAATCACTGTCTTCTGGTTACTGTCACCGATGGTTGTGCAGGAAAAGAAGAGAATGGCCAAAAGGAAAAGTTTAAATACGAGATTCCCATAAAGTATTTGAAAAGTTCTAACCACTGCTAGAAATTTAGAAGGCCACATGCACGTATAGGCATGGGGTGTGTCCAGAGGATGGAAACAGCTACTGTGCTAACTAAAGTCAGAGCCTGAGGCAAAGTCCTAAACCTCGGGAAAGACGAAAATGCGCCTGGACACACACCAGCTCAGTCTCTAATAAAGTACGAGATGCATTAGGTTAAGGTGTTTAGGGAAGACCCTGTCTAATTACTAGCTGATTACTAAGTTTAAATAGGCAGAGACTTTAGAGGGCTCAGGCAACCAAGTCTACAGATGTGCTTAATCAGCTCAGTAAAGTGCCTGAACCAATCAATGGCAGACCTAGCAAAGAGTGATGAACCCTGGGAGAAAGGACTGATGCCCAAAGCGTTATTTTTAATATGGTGATGGAATAGAGTGCGATAAAGCTCAAGTCAATAATATTTTAACTAAAGCTGAAAGCCAGTGAGTGACACTGTGATAAAAGATCTAAGGAGAATAAATAAACTCAAGAACGACTGAAAGCTGTAGAGGTACGTATACAATGATTCTTTTTAAATTTAATTTTAATTTGTTTTGTATCTTTTTAAAATTTGTATTTTAAAACAATCTTTTTTCACTTTGCATACCAATTGTAGTCCACTCTCCCTCCCCTCCTCCTGCTCCCTCCAACATCCACCTACCCCACCTCAACCACTAAAGTACTGTTTGTTGAAGATGCTTTCTTCCTTTCCATTGTATAATTTTAGCTTTATTTTTTTTAAGAACTCAGGTGTTCATAAGTGTGTGGATTAATATTTGGATCCTTGATTCAATTCCATTTGTTCCCCTGTCTGTTTTTATGCCAATACCAGGCTGTTTTCGCTACTGTGGCTCTGTAATAGAGCTTGAAGTCAGGGATGCCTCCACAAGTTCCTTTATTGTACAAGATTGTTTTGGGTATCCTGGGTTTTTCGTTTTTCCATATAAAGTTGAGTACTGTTCTTTTGATGTCTGTTAATAATTGTGCTGGGATTTTGATGGGGATAGCATTAAATCTGCAGACTGATTTTGGTTAGATTGCCATTTTTATTATATTGATCTTACCTACCCAAGAGCATGGGAGATCTTTCCATTTTCTGATACTATCTTCAATTTCTTTCTTCAAAGACATAAAGTTCTTGTCATAGAGGTCTTTCACTCCTTTGGTTAGTGTTACTTCAAGATATTTTATGTTGTTTGTGGCTATTGTAAAGGTTAATGTTTCTCTGATTTCTTCTTAGCCTTTTAATCATCTGTATATGAGAGGGTTACTAATTCTGTTGAGGGTAAAAAGTGGACAAAATGAAGAAACTGGCTGGAATCCTCAAGGTCAAGTTAATGAAAAACAATGAGCACTTACAAGCAGGAAGACAAAAGTGAGCATCCATCTTAAGGGGGCTTCCAACAGCTTAACCTCTGGGTTTTGAGTCAGAATCACAGGAGGCAGAGGCAAGAGCAAATAACAATAGATTAAAAAGATTGACATCTTCCTAGATCCAGCAGCCTCATTCTTCAAAAGTAGAAAATAAAGACTTTCAGATAAACAAAAACTAAGAGGAGCCTTTGTTAACAGAATTGTCTCATAACAGATACTAAAGAAAATCATTCTAAGAAGAACTTGAAGTTCCCATGAAGAGATAGCGAGACCAAGGCTAATGTGCACAGAGACAGGGACCAAGTAAGTTGAAATAATGGGCTTTTTAATACAAATTTTAGAAAAGTTGACTTTAAGAAATAATGAATTAGAGTTGGAGAGATGCCTTAGTAGGTGAAATACCTGAGGACCTGAGTCAGAATTCCTATATACCACTTAAACAAGGTTGGGAATAGTGGTGTATAACTTTAATCCCAGTGCTGGGGCGACTGAAACATGACCCTTGGGACTCTCTGACCAAGTCATTGTGTGGAATTTAGATCCAAGTTCAGTGAGAGACCCTGTCTCAGAAGGAAAGGTAGAGATGAACTGAGGAAGATACCGGATGTTAACCTCCAGTCTCCACACACCCACACACTCACGTACATAAATTTCATACACACAAGAAATACTGAACAAAGAAAAATGGCAAAAACACAGACGTATTGGATGGAGTCCAATTAAACATAAATTTATTGACTGCAATCATTTCTGTGCCAGAAACTTTAAGTTTCTGATAATTTTTGAAATTATTCCAACGTTATTCATCCTAATTTATAACATTTGGAGAAATGACTTTTCCTAGCAAGAGCAAATTGAAATGATTAAATAAGGAATATTGGTTTTCTAACAAACCCCAACCACATTTTATCATCAAGAGCCTTTCCCTTTTGGAAGGATGCTGTCTTTACTCAACTGAAGGAAGCACATTTTGGATAACAGAATGATCCCTGAATGTTAGATGAGCTGTGTGAGAATTCACCATTTGCAAGAGAGATATATCTGCCAATGTAATAACACATCTTGACTTGTGCTGAGCCGGGTTCTAGACTGTTAACTGAAACAAACAACAAAATCCTCCTACCAACTCTTCCTCTGTCATTTGATTGGAAGTGGAAAAAGTCAAATGAGACTTTAATTATCTTTTATTACAATTGTTATCTCAGATGTTGTCATAATAATAATTTAGTAACCTATATTTAGATTATTAAATCCTATGTGAATTACCTTTTTCACAGAGTGCGTGGCACATTCTACCTTCACTGGCAGCTGTTTAATCTCACAAATGCAGCACATTTTGAGAGATATATTTATAATTGCTGTTCTCTAGGCAGAGGAATGTCAGGATGCTCATACTTCAAATTATAACTATATTCCAGAAAAATGCAAATTAAAGGAGAAGAGGAAGAGACAAAATAAGTTAACAGGAAGTAGTAAATGTAACTGAAATACATTATATACATATATGAAAATGCAGTAATGAAATCCATCATTATATATAATTAATATGTTCTAGTAAACAATGTTTAAGAATGTTCACACTTTAAAAGCACTAGAAATTTATTTTAGTGAAGAAATCTGGCCATCTGTCTTTTGCTGAAATTATATGCTCAATAAATCAGCTTTCCCATTCAATAAACTAATGTACAGCCATTTTGAGAACATTTATAATAACAAAGTACAGCTGACTACTATGTCTAAAATTGATGCTAGTCAGGTATATTCATACTAATTATTTAGACTCTCACATTTGCTAAAAATTCAAAACAACCAATGTGAACCAATTAGTATTATAAATAAGGGCAGAATACCTTCAACACCAACTCAGTTTATGCAGAAATATTTCAAATTATCAAAAAAAAACTTGTGTGAGCCAGGATATATTCAGCAATAGCACTGGGTACACAAGTAGCAAGCAAGAACCCATGTCCTAGACCACTGAGGCATAAAAGGGCCATGAGACCATCAATCACTTAGGTGAATCTACTCATTTATTATAAGAAGACAAACAGCTTCCTCTCAGTTTTCTCATCTGCTTCCAGGAAAGGACAGCTCCTTCGTGATCAGCAAGGGCTGATCATGATCATTTGACTTCAAAATACCACCTTGGGAAAGATGGTGGGCAGGAATTTCCTCCCTGTCCCCATGCATGAGGTGAGTGTGCATCATAAAAGAAATCAGTAGGGAAGACATGATAGACTGGATGTGGTGCCCAACAGCAGTTCCAAACCCTTGAAAGACAGTGCATGAGTTCAAGGCCAACCTGAATACTGCCCCAAACAGTAACTTGGCTTGGAGGTTGACCATCATACACTGGGGTGCTGTGAAGTGTTGGTTGTTTACTTTAATTTTGAAGGAGTGAGCAAGACAAGCCAGTCAAGAAGATCTGAAGGGGCATGCAAGAACAAGAGCAAGTCAGACTTGAGCTTCTGTTATGGCACGGTATGCATAGGGACAGAAGCTGTATGGCTGGGAGCCCTGCCGGTCCAACAGCTGAAAGAGAAGGGTCACTTAAACCTCCTGAACCTCTTTGTCCATATGTAGGATCCAAGCTTAACCAAGGTCCAGATCCACAGGTGATAGAAGATACGTATCAGTGGAGTCAGCCTCTTCATCAAAGTATGCCACAGACTATATCTTATGACTGACAGTGCTCCTTTGTCCAATGTATGCCCCAGACTGTATCTTATGACCTACAATCATGCTTCCATTCGGTTCACTTCTCCTTCCTGTCGACATCCTGCTATTCTTTTTTCTATCATCAAAGACTAATTTCACTTGCTTCAGACATTCAGACATCCCATGGCATATATTTTCTTATATCCACTTTTTTTTGCCTCAAAATAATGCTTTAAGAATGCCATCAACAGAGCTGGAGAGACGGCTCAACGGATAAGAGCATTTGCTATCGTGGGAACAACATGGGTTCAGTTCCCAACACTTATATGGTGACTCACAGATATCCCTAACTCTGGTTAGGGATATCTGACACCTCCTTCTGGTCTTTATGGGCACTGCATACTTACCGCACACATACAAACACTCATACACACATAAAATAAATAGTTTCAACACATTTTATTAAAATATCTTTATATGTTAGAACACTTTAGGTTTATAGAAAACTTGGAAAAATAATACAGGGGTGTTGGAAACCCCATGACTGACTTCTCACACTTAATGAACATCTCTTATCAGTGTTATATATTGTTATAATTACTGAACAAGGAGTTTACATTGTATTTAACATTCATGGCTTGTGCTTTTTCAGATTTCTCTCTACAGCTTTATTTTAGATAAAACAGGTGGTTTTTATAAGCCTTTCCTGTAATAACATATGATATACACATATTCTATACAGACTCATGCGTATTTTTCTTTAAATATAATTTTTTATTGAAAAAAAATTCAGCCTCCTCCCAGCCTCCCATTTCCCTCCCCGTCTCCCTTTTCCCTCCTCCTCCCTCTCCTCTCTCCCTCCCCCCCACTCCTCTCCCCCTCCCTCTCCAGTCTGAAGGGCAGTCAGGGTTCCCTGCCCTGTGGAAAGTCCAAAGTCCTC